>NC_061122.1:25655940-25753091 GCF_002878395.1 Capsicum annuum
TACCCAAACCTATGTGCCACCGTAGGGTTGTTTGATGATGATATTATTGGCCAGAGAGCCCGATTGTGATTATTGCAGTTTTAAGGTCGTACTCCCTGGAAAAGAGTATGACGCTCCCGCCAATGGGGGTTTCAAACTTTGGTATTCCACGTAGCTCATGTGGGGTTGTTGGTTATAGGAAACTCCCCTATCCATAAGAGTATGTTTCTTGAACTATCGAGTCGCTCCGAGTCTTGAGTTGATGAGTTTGGTTGTCTATGATGAGTTATAAGAATTTATGATGAATATTGATGATTTTATGATGATTTATGGGATTTTACTTATGTTTTCCTCTCTATAATATTATGAGAAGTATGGATAATGAAATTCAAGCCGTGTGAGTCTTCATTTTCCGTACGCATGTTTTACAAAATCAAAGATATTATTCAAATTATTGCGTGCACCCCCACATATTCAGTTGTTTATGAGGAGTCATGGTGAGTTATGTAACTACTTCCCATGGTTTCTGTGTCAGTATAAATCTTCAGGAGTTAGGGGTGTGAGTGTATTCGATTGATCAGTGTTGGTATCCTGTGATTCAGTAATACAGTACCCCATACAATAGTGAGTTTCGAAGATAGTAAAGTGGTATTCGAGCTGTGGTATCTGGAGTCGTTATAATTGTTATAGTGGTTGTGCACTGTGCATTCATATTTGTGTACTCGCTCGTTATTCTCATGATTATTCTATTGATTGAATATTCATGCATAAGCCCTTGCATTTAGCCTTCCATGCTTGTATACTTAGTACATCTTAGTACTGACGCATTTGCGCTATGGTGTTGTTTTATTTTGGGGCACCATAGGCTCAGAGGAGTGAAACTTCGAGCATCTTAGAAGTCACTTGTACAGCAGCAGTGGGTGCAGCAGTGAGTCCTCATCATCCGAGGATGTTGTTATTATAGTATTTGATTTTAGTAGACGGAGTTAGTTGGGGGAATTGTCCCTTCAACTCCACAGTTCAGGCAATGTAGAGTCTTTTCAAATAGTTGTATTAGTGTGTGGTTTAAGGTATTGTATATTTCTAGATGTTTGAACCTTATGGCAAGTGTTAGCCAGTTTTTGCTTGTATTTTATTATATTATGTAGTGAACAGGTACAGATATAAAAAAAAGGGTTGGCTTGTGGTCCTTCAGGATTATAAGCACCGTGTGGCATTCCGATTCTCGGGAATCGAGGTGTTACAAACTTGGTATCAGAGCCTAAGGTTCAACAGTGTCCTAGGAAGTCTGAAAAGCCGCATCTAGTAGAGTCTTGTACAAGAGTGTGTTGCGTGCCACATTCATGTACGGGAGGCTATGGGATGTCTAGAAGAGTTTCTGTTCGTTCATGATCCAGATCGTGCTATAGCAAGATTTTCCAAGAGAGTTATGTAGAATCTTGTAATGATATACTTATGTCAGATTTACCTTACTCTTAAGGTAACAGAAGTAGTGAAGCCAAAGTCTCTCAGATAGAACTTTCTCTGACGGTCCCATAGATAGTTTTGGGATAGTGTTCTCTAAAGTGAGCAGAGTATGCCTTATAGGGTTAGATGTTTATATGGTGAATGAATAGGCTTGAAATTATATATGTAAGAATCTAAGTGTGGAAGTTGGGAATTATATGTTTTGATTGATAGAGATATAGCTG
Organism: Capsicum annuum; assembly: GCF_002878395.1. Lineage (NCBI taxonomy): Eukaryota > Viridiplantae > Streptophyta > Magnoliopsida > Solanales > Solanaceae > Capsicum > Capsicum annuum. The sequence continues at coordinate 25,657,611 of NC_061122.1, forward strand.
CGATTCTCATGGTGTGGAGAAGTATAAGTTTAAGAGATGTGATATTTGAAGGCTAGAATGAGAATAGTATGTTTATTAAAGATTTGTGGATATTCATGTTATGTTTTAAAAGCTAAGCTTGAATCTTTGAAGAATGTAAGTTTGTGGACTCCAAACTAAGCATTAAGATGTGAGTGTGGTAGTAGTAGCCTATAAAGAAATTAAAGCAGATAATGTGTAGACAAATAGGTATTGAAAAGAGTGTATGTGTATGATGATGATTGTAAAGACTAAGGAAATATAAGAGTTGTATTCCAAGAAGTAGCATTGGTATTGAATTTATGTTTTCAGGTGTAGTCTTTCTCGATGAATTAAGTTATCATTTTGTTCACCGTTATGCCTCAGACTCTAGAGTACATTTGTTGTAGTTCATTTCGGGGTTTAGCCAAGTGTTCAAAAGTGTCTGACGATGACTTAAAGCTTAGAGGAGAATGATAGAGAAAGTGACAAGTCAGGCCCTCAGAATCTGGTAGTGGTGCCAGTAGGTATGGAAAAGCAGCAAAGGGAGACAGTTCCCAACCCATTCTTATTTCAGTGAAATATGTCTAGAGGGACCTTGGGTCCCAAGGGGGAGATACCCCATAATGTTATAATAATTGCATGTCCATGCTCTTTCTATGATGTTAACCTCATCGTTCGTTGCATTTCTAGTTATGCTTTCGAGAATTTGGTATATTAGGTATATTCGTATTTAATATGCATGTTCAATAGAAAGGAACTCGAATTGTGGGAATGTTTGAACATGTATTGAAGAGATTGGTTGGGTTATGATTCTGTGCATTTGAGATGCATGTGTGTTGTGAAAATTTACCCATGAGTGGGTTGTTGAATGTTTTATGCGATAGATGTGCATGACTAGTGAACGTACGCAGAGTATTGGTTGCTTCAGTCGTGTGGTTATGTTTTGAGATGTGTTGCTGTCTTGAATAAACCTAGTCGATTAGTGTTCTTGATCTGGCCTTCACATTTGAGGACGAATGTTTCCAAGGTGGAGATGATGTAATACCCCAGAAAATTTTTCATCAAAATTTTGTGCGTAAACGTATTGGATCCTATCTTTGAGAATGATTTATAATTTTTCTGTGTGTCATTTCTTGGATTTTGACCCACCATTTCGTAGAGCATCGAATAAGATTTTCAACGATATGTGGATCACCCAAAATGGACACTCGAGCGATGAGTTACGACCATTCTGATCGAACTGTGAACAGTAAAATGTGCACGAAAAAATAATACTGCAGCCAAGCAATTTTTTTGGTCAACTTCAAATGATTATAACTCCTTGGATATAATTAACTGTGTGAGCTGCTATATATCAACGGAAATCCCTGAGAGTCTTCTTTCCAATAAAATTGGTTTCATCCAATTTGGACATCGGAGTGAAAAGTTATGGCCAATTTACTTCAGCCTATCGGATAGATCACTGAAGGACAGATTCGGGTTTTATTTGTTTCTTAGGGGCATTTTGGTCTTTCACCACTCTTTTAAACCTCTATAAATGCCCCATTCAGCTGAGAACTTGTATTATTTTCCTCTCATTTCTCTTATATGTATGTATATATATATATATATATATCAAGTTAGGGTTAGGGTTTTGAATTGGGAGAAGTTAATTGGAGGCTTTAATTCAAGAATTCCTTCCATCAATCTCTTCCGGCCACGAAATCTAAGGTATGCAAGTTTTTATCTACGGACTCCTTTCGTCCATAGAGTCCACGAATCCCTTTTTGAAAGTTCAAGTAATGTATGTATGTATATATATATATATATATATATATATTCTAGACTTTGATGATGTATATATATATATATGTTGATTGATATTTGATGGTTGAGATATATATGAGGATTATGTATCTTGCTTGATATATATATATATATATATATATATATATATATATATATATATATATATGATAATGCATGTTAGTTGATATATATATATGTATGGTGATGGTATATGTTGGTTGATACATGCATGTGATGATTATGTGTTTTAAATGTGATGATTATGTGTGTTAAATGAGATATATGGGGTGGCGGTAAACATGAGAATTTGACGAATTCACCAATGCCTAAAAGTTCATGTAAGGTGTTTGTGGAATTGTCTAAGAGGCTATAAATTTACGTTCTTAGGATATAATAAGTTCTAAATAACTAGACTACTTTCTATGTATACGTTCAACATGAACTCCATGTTATTGTCTAAAATTGGGGATGTTGTGTGGAAGGCTTATGATATGGTTGTAAGTGCGGACGAGGGATTTAGTTGGTGGAATTAAGATGAATGATGGTGCTGTAGCACCTGTAATTGTTCATACTGACCTATGCCTAAATGGTGCATGAAAGGTAATTGTAGAAATGCCTAGTTGAAGTAGAATGGATCGTATGACCCCTTGTGATCGAAGTGATGAGTTCATACCATACGTGCATGCTACGTGGTTACTCTGATGCTTGAGGGAAATGGTAAGGACATTAGGCCACACTAAGTGTGAAATGTCTAATTATGGGTCGAATTGCATATATCAAAATCTTAAAGGAACGAACCTTGAGAACTGAACCATGATATATTGAATGTATGTTATTTGTGTGTAGCCCAATTGGATGAACTATGTTATGTTGTATTCTTCCTTAACCATATGCATCCTTGTTGAATGATCTACGATGTAATGGCATGAGATCCCAATACTTGTATATGAATATGATCTTCAAATGATTGGTGTGAGGTGTTAATGAATGCATCGTGCATGATGGCCTGTGGGCATGTGAGTATGCGTTGTTGCATACTACGTATTACTTATGTTATTGATTGTTGGGGGTACATATGCCCGAAATAGTCTGCTGGTCTAGAGCTGAGTCAGTTCCTCGATAATCTTAGTCGTGCTATGATCGATGAATTTCCGATTATTTGAGAACTTAACATGAATTCCGTGAGAACTTAGTATGTGGGGTTTTGAACAAGATTATCCTTTCGATCTTGTGCCCGGAATTTTATTTACTTATGTTGATGTAAGATTTTACATGTTTTTTCATGGATTGAAAATATGATTTTATAGCTCATATTGTTATTCATGAAATATAGAATTTTGTAAATTGGTACATATATGATTTTGAAATGGAATTGTGTCCAAAATTACTTGGTTATGAATATACGATGGTTTGAATTATTAAACCTTGATTTATACAATTATACCATTACTTTCTTATTATGACTTGATAATTGTTATCGAGAATTATGTATCCCTACTATTGATTATTGTTTCAAGTGTCTTTAAAATGTGAGTTGGATTGTGAATTGAGGCATGTTGATGTTGAAGTTGAAGGGCTATGATAAGGCTTGGCATTGTTTTGGCGTTATTGATGTTGTGGTGTTTAAAAAGGTGATACATTTTGATGTTGGAAAATATTCTTGATTTGAGTCGAGTTAAGGATCCACAAATGATTATTTAATAATTTGAGAAAGATACATGATTTTGTCATCATTGTTGACCCTTGAGATATTTTGAAGTGGAATCCCTAATGCGTTCTGGGCTTGTCGAGGAGTAGTACTTAGCACCGAGAGAAAAAATTGGTATTTTCCCAAACCTATGTGCCACCGTAGGGTTGTTTGATGATGATATTATTGGCCAGAGAGCCCGATTGTGATTATTGCAGTTTTAAGGTCGTACTCCCTGGCAAAGAGTATGACAGTCCTACCAATGGGGGTTTCAAACGTTGGTATTCCACGTAGCTCATGTGGGGTTGTCGGTTATAGGAAACTCCCCTGTCCATAAGAGTATGTTTCTTGAACTATCGAGTCGCTCAGAGTCTTGAGTTGATGAGTTTGGTTGTCTATGATGAGTCATGAGAATTTATGATGAATATTGATGATTTTATGATGATTTATGGGATTTTACTTATGTTTTCCTCTCTATAATATTATGAGAAGTATGGATAAAGAAATTCAAGCCATGTGAGTCTTCATTTTTCGTACGCATGTTTTACGAAATCAAAGATATTATTCAAATTATTGCGTGCACCCCCACATATTCAGTTACTTATGAGGAGTCATGGTGAGTTATATAACTACTTCCTACTGTTTCTGTGTAAGTATAAATCTTCAGGAGTCAGGGGTATGTGTGTATTCAATTGATCAGTGTTGGTATCCTGTGATTCAGTAATACAGTACCCCAGTACAGTAATGAGTTTCGAGGATAGTAAAGTGGTATCCGAGCTGTGGTATCTGGAGTCGTTATAATTGTTATAGTGGTTGTGAATTGTGCATTCATATATGTGTACTCGTTCATTATTCTCATGATTATTCTATTGATTAAATATTCATGCATAAGCCCTTGCATTTAGACTTCCCTATTTGCATACTCAGTATATCTTAGTACTGACGCATTCACGCTTTGGTGTTCTTTTATTTTGGGGCACCATAGGTTCAGAGGAGTGAAACTTGGAGCATCTTAGAAGTCACTTGTATAGCAGCAATGGGTACAACAGCGAGTCCTCATCATCCGAGGATGTTGTTATTATAGTATTTAATTTTAGTAGACGGAGTTAGTTGGGGGAATTGTCCCTTCAACTCCACAGTTCAGGCAGTGTAGAGGCTTTTCAGACAGATGTATTAGTGTGTGGTTTAAGGTATTGTATATTTCAAGATGTTTGAACCTTATGGCAAGTGTTAGCCAGTTTTTGCATATATTTTATTATATTATGCCGTGAACAGGTACAGATATCAAAAAATGGGTTAGCTTGTGGTCCTTCGGGATCATAAGCACCGTGTGGCTTTTCAGTTCTCGAGAATCGGGGCATTACAGTTATGCATCTCAGTATTATAACTCATTATATCAGTACTTTCAGTAATGTAATCACATTTTAGTTATGCATGTTCAGTATATACATTCAATTTATTAGTATTCTCAGCTTAGTCAGTCTCATTCGAGGGCGAATGTTTCCAAGGGAGAGATATTATAAGACCTTGTAAAATTCTAAGCTTAACTCAATCCGTTAAAGGTTGAAAAGAGGTCCTAGACTTAGAAATTTCACCTAAGTTTTTACACTTAGAATCTATTTTAGCCTCATAAGTTGGCAATCCTATTTCCTGATCCTTATGACCTTAAAGTGTTGATTTTTAGGTTGATTCATGATCAGGAATGTCAGTAGGTATCCCCGAACAAGTTTCAAATTTTTTAAACCTCGTTTGAATCAAGTTTGGAAGTCCAAACTAGTGGATCGATGCGATCTCGACGTGCCGCTTTAACTATCGCATCGATAAATGTTTTCCCCAGCTCAATGTCAAATTCTAGTGAGTTGGCACAGACTCGACGCAGCGCGTCATCCATAGCGTCAATCCCATTAGCATAGCGCATCGAGCTGTATATCACTGGACCCATTTTTCAGTAATTAAACTCCGCATCCATAAGGGTATTTGGGTTATTTTCCCACGTTATTTTATCCCCAAAACATGAGATTAATCATTCCAAAGTGGTAAGATCCTTCATTCTCTGTTAAATTACTCAAGAAAAAACCCTAGGAGATCTAATTTCAAGATTCAATCTTTAAGAACACACTATCCATCTTCACTAATTCAAGCACTAAGGTATGTGAAGTGTTCATCCAAGGGTTTCCTTCCACCTTTGGAGTTTAATAAACTGTTTTAAACTATAAGTTAATTGATTTCATATATTTTATGTTGGATTTGAATGTAATCTTGACTGCGATGTTGATTGGGTTTTCAATTCCATGATTCATCACAAGTTTCATGAAAACTAGTTAGATGTGGATTGAATTATGTGAACTTCAAGTGAAACTCTTGAATTGCAAGTGAATGTATTATCCATGATAGTATTACATGTTAATTGATATGTGAAATGCCTATGCCTCCCAAGTTTTTGTCAAAATGCTTATATGAATTGACTAGTACAAGCATGATATATTATTATGTGATTTCAATCATACACAAACCCATGTATATCTAGTGTTTGACAAAAATGTCTAAATTAATGCATTATTGATAAAAAAGTACTATTGTGCTATTAAAGTCATGCGGTGTTTTACTTTTCATGCTATCGAGTCTTGGGGGAATTCAATATCCAAAAATCTAGCTACTTGCCTAGAATTACAGTAGTTACAGAACAATCTCAGTAGTGTCATGAATAGTAGTACATCAGTAATCAGTTGTAGTTCAGTATTCAGTCAAGAACTCAGTAGGTTCAGTTCAGAACTTACTTAGTAGTATCTAGTTCAAAACTCAGTAAACTCAGTCAGCTAACAAAACTCAGTAGTACTCCATCAGTTAACGGAGCCCAGTGAATTCAGTTCAATTCAGATAGATAGCACGATCAGTAATAGTTCAGTCCAGCCTTGTACAATATAGAAATAGGTTCAGTATCTATTTAGTTGGGAGTAGGATTCAACACCGAGTGAACCCAAGGATGGGGACTCATCTTCCAGTAGAGGGTGTGATCCTTAGAAGTAGTCCTTGTGTTCCAGAACTATGTAGCCAGCGTAGGTTGAGACATCAACCTATCAGTTGAGGGTTGATGAGGTGTTATACCTGCCAGTTGAGGGTACCACCATTCTCATTTAGATCACCTACCAGATGAGGGTGACTCAGCACTTGTCTTTACCCATGGCACGGTACTGACACCCTTCCAATTGGGGTTACAGATTGGACCCCAACTCGGTTACATTATTTGGGGTATGTCGGTTAGATGATTATCTCTCACAATTTCAGTTTTAGTCTTAGTATAGAACTCAGTTCAGTTCTACTAAATCAGGACTATCAGACATAATCACACAGCTCAGTATAGAACTCAGCTTAGTTCCGTTCTACAGAATCAGGACTGTTAGAAATAGTAACTCAGTTATCAGTATTACAGTATCAATAAACTCATATATCAGTTACTTAGTATTCAAAATTTAGCATCAAGTATTGACATGATCTCAGTTACAATTTATGTATTCATGCATGTACTCTCATTCAATTATATTCATGCTACTCAGTCAGTTATTTGTTCATGCATATGCACCCATGCATATCAATCTACCTCACTTAGCATACCAGTATACTCAAAGTACTAACGCATAACTTTTTTTTACGCTATGATGTTTTATATCATAGGTTCAGACGTACGGGCTCCCAACCGCATTAGCAGCCTACCCTATCAGCCGTAGGCCTAGTGATGAGTCCTCATAGTTCGAGGATAAAGTTATTATATTATTGCAGTATTTCAGTATGCAGTACTCGGAGTTAGTTGGGGGCTTGTCCCATTAACTCCAAATTCAGATAGTTAGAGGCTTTCAGACTAGAGTATTTCAGGCAGATGTTTCAGTATTCAGATTTTAGTAGCTCAGTATTTGTTTAAGTTACGAACCTTATGGCATATACATCCTTACTTCCACATTTATTCTAGTTATATTATTATTATAGTGTTACTATTGTTCAGTGCTCACAGCAGGTACCAGTCATGGGTTAGCTAGTGGTCTTTTGGGATCGCTAGCACCGTGTAGCATTCGGGGTACAAACTCGGGGTATTACAACCGTGTACACATATTCAGTGGCTGGTACAACCTGATATAAAAAAGATCAAAAAGAAATATGTGAATGTACTGATTTTGCACTAAATACATATGTAAGTACATCATATTTATTGAGATTCTAAATACATATGCAGTGTTATAATTTTTCATTAAAAAACACATATGCAGTATAAATAATATGTTTTTTAATATTTTTTTATTTTATGTTGTATAGGTTTTCATTAATTTAGAACTGAATGCAACAAATTCTGTTAATTATGTTTTCATAAGTATAAATGCCATAAATCTAAGAGATCATACCGTCATACGAGTACACAAAGTCTCATTTTTCCAATGAGGGTTATGAATGTACATGAAGCCTCCTGCCTATTTTCGCAATTTCATTTTCCAAACAGAAATCGAACTTCTTCTAGAAAATCATAAATTAGCAATTCTCTAGTTGATACAAGTACTCCATTTATTGACTCAGCAATGTTTGAAGTCAAAGTCCATCCTCGGTGGACTGTTGCATAGGACCTAGCCCATTTTTTGTAACCATCCAATTTTAAATATTTCTTCACCCTAATATCAACTGTCTCAACCTTTTCCATTAACGTGTAGAATTTTGACTTTGAATATACTTTGGCCATTGTATAAAAAATCTCTGATAATGCACCATGTGACTTTCTATAAAGTTTTTTCACATTTTCCCATAGATGCCATATACATTCTTAATGTGAAACATCTTTGTACACATCACCAATAGCCTTTATGATTCTTGGATTCCGATCAGATACAACACACATGTTTTATTTTGTCCCGTACGCTTCCTTTAGATTCTCAAAGAATCAAGTCCAAGATGCATAATTTTTAGAATCAAGCACACCATATGCCAAAGGAAATATATGACCTGTATTTATAAATACATTTTGCACATTCAGATAAAAATACATATAGTAACTGCATATGTCTTTATTAAAACTAAAGATAAAAAAAAATAGTATATTTTACCAAAAAATAGTATCAATTACATATACTAAAAAAGTAAATGTACATCACAAACATACATTATCAATGATACATGTTTCATTCATGAAATTTTAGAAATATATGTATTTTTATATAGCTATGTATATATCAAATAGAGATTTATATTTTTAAGTGATATGCAGAAATAGAAAAAAACATACGAGCAGGTCTACAATGTAAATATAAAATGATACTAACCTGCTCCATCCATCATACATGCAGTTATAAATGTCCCAGTATACATTCCTCTCAGATGACTGTCATCAACAACTACGATAGGTCTACAATGATCGAATCCTTTAATGAATGTACGTAGAGCTATAAATACATACAAGAACTCATTCTCATCTATCTTCTTCATTCTTATATGTGACTCAAGATATATATTGTTCAAAACATATAAGTAGGATAGTAATTTCTCGTAAGATGCTGATGTCTTACCCCTCAACTCTTTTAATGCTCTTTCCTTGGCTCTCCAACATAAAGTGTATGTTAAATCCATACCAAACTCTTCCTTCATGTCATTTTTTATTTTGGTTCCACTGTATTTTTGTTTGTGGTTTTTGAATTTTTGTTTAACCATACCACCTATCAACATACTAGAAGCATGCACCTTTGGATAGAACTTGTCTTTCACCAGGCAAGTATGTTGAGGTATTAATTCTCTTATTCTAAATATTCTAGAATCTCCCATGCCAGATGCACGATATAAAAAATTACAATTGCCTGATTTGCAAAACAATGTATAACTGCATCCAACATATTTAATACTATCCAAATACATATCCAAACTCATTTTAAACATGATCTAAATGATATAGAATGTACGTACCATTTCTTACTTAACAGTAGGTACCAGTCATGGGTTAGCTTGTCATCCTTCGGGATTGTAAGCATCGTTTAACATCCAGGGTACATACTCAAGGCATTACATAAGGTGTGTATCAAATAGAAAAACCCTTAAAACATGTAATAACAACACCGATACTCTTACATGGACACAATAGGGACATCGATCTCCCCAAGCACCTACGTTTCCAAGCCAAGAATTCAACACAAGTAAATCCACAATTTTGAGAGCCTAGTTTCGAGTTTGACTCTAAAGAGAAGAGAGGACTTTGTGTTTCCAAATGTATTATGATTTACAACATCATCTAAATATAAGGAATGAAACCATAAAATGTTCTATTTATAGCTATTACAAAATAAGATGTGAAATGTCCAAAAAGACCCCTTTAATAAAGAGTGAATAAAAAAGGTGCCCTTGGAGTATTATATGGATGGTTTTGGTGTGTATTTAGGCCCTCCTTTTCACTTCACTTGCACACTCCAAGTATCGGGTTTAATACATCTCACATACATCCATCTTCATGGTCATGCCCGTATCACAAATAAACCAAGATGGCTATTAAAGTTATTCATAGCAAAAATAAAGAGAGGGCAAACCACATTTAGATTCAAATAAATCTTCAATAGACAAGGTCAAATCTACACTTGGAAGTCACTTTAATGTCTTCTTAGCTCAAATTAGTACAAATTTGAGCTCCAAGCTCCAAGGAATTGTAAAACCCTAAACTAAGGATGGGAGGTAGGGTTGTAGAATGATGGATGATGTGATAAATGAGGGTTTTGAGCCTTTAAATAGGAATTTAGGGTCAGCTAGCCAAAATTATATTTCTTCCCTTGGGCTATTTTCTGCTCTCACACAATCGCAACAGCTTGATCGTGATTGCACTCACTGCGATCGTGGTTAGTCCATCCCTATTGTAGTTGGTTGACTAGATTGACTTGTCGTGATCACGATAACTGTGGGCTAGATCCTGATCCTGCTTCATCTTGTCCAGCTCTTGCACTTCAATTCCCTTTTTGATCCTTTTTAGCTCAAGTTTGCTTCTTTTCTTTTCAGCACTTATATACCTGTAAAATATGGGAATTAGTGAATTCAATAGCAAATTTGTCTCATTTAGACATTCAAATCATAGTAGTATGCATAAAAGTGGACTGCAAATGAGTGGTAATTTCCCCACTTATCAGTGCTTCACCCATTTTCTTGAGGAGTTGGCAACCAATATTCCCTATCACGGCTTAGAAACGGACACTCAAAGCAACTTGATTCTATCCTTGGAAAGAATATTTGTGTCTATTCCCTTAAGTCTTAGCATAGAAAACTCCTTGCATCTTGACAAAGAAATTTATAGACTGTCTCCTACTATTTTGCCACTGTTAGTCGTCAAATATCAAAGTTACTGAACATGTTGAGCTGCTCACTGTGATCTACTCTTATTATTTTCGAAATCATTGAAGGATCACATCAGGTAAAGGAGTTTCAATTTTGGAAAGCTTAAGTAACGGAGATTGTTATTGTTGAAGATTAATGGTTGAAAAACAAATTTCATGTCAATCGATATCAGCCATGTCGAACTGGACTTATGTGCTTCTCCCAATGTTGATCATGCCTAATTGAAGCATCGTGCCTTTGGTACTGACACTTACTACAAGATTGAAGTTTTATGTAGTTGGCATCGATCCGCATAGAACCGAGAAACTTCATTTAGTCAACACTATAGATGTGTTCTATCTTTATTTTTTTTTCAGATTTATGCAAAAGGTCTTGATACCAGACCAAAAAGGTTGACATGGTTGGTGTTAAACCATTTGGTATATTACTTTCTTAGTTCTTGATAAGAAAAGGACTTGGAATGATCTGATTTCATCCTTGATGATGCTGGAAGTTCCCCTTTCTAACTTCAGTGAGCAAGTACTTGGTGTCATTTTTACGGTTTTATAATGATGAAGTTCTGAGTGTTTGCAGTCCATCCTTGCAAAGAAAGCATGTGGTGCATCTTATCCTTTGGGCTCAGGTATAAAGAGGCTTTGAGCGAGAGTGTCCCATTCTTGTCAAGGAGCATGTATGTGGTGCCATCCAGATTAATAATATTGATACAAGGAGTAGCCTTTTCTGACTTTGGTGATCAAGTACTAGGCACAAGTCCACAAAACTATTTATTCTTCGATGGGGGAACAAACATATGAGTTGTTTGATACATAACAATGGATCTCAATGTCCTACATTATATCAAAATTTCATATTAGAATTCCCAGTATATTAATTGAAATCAATTTTATGCAGCTGATTTGAAGGCTGATATGTGTGTTTCACAGCTTTGCACAACTGTGGTAGGAAATTCATAACATTGATTCAGAGCGTTGAAATAATGAAATTTTTGTTTCATTGGAAAGATGACCTGTGCAACTACAATGTATGCAAAAATCATGATCAAACTCTCTCTGAATTTGTACAGACTTCATTTTTAGCTTGTCTCAATTTCTGCCTCCCTTTTTTTAATATTCGCATGTCCATGGTGTAAAATTCATAATTTGAATTAGGAATGTCGAAATCATGAAATTTTTGTTCTTTTGAAAATATAACTCATGGAAACACAAAATATGTAAAATCACAACCGAATTCCCTTGGGATTGATCAAAATTAATTTTTGAAGTTGATTTTGAATCTGATACGTTTGTTTCGTAGCTTTGTGGAGCTGTGGTAGAAAATTCATAACTTAATACAGGAGCCTCCGAATTATGAGCTGTCTTTTTTGTTGCAAGGAGATCTCTAATATCTACCACATATGTAAAAATTAATGTTAACCCATTTACAAATTTATACAGATTCATCATCAAAGTCAACTAAGTTTGAAACTTGAAGGTCTCTTTCGCAACTTTGAGTGGCTATGGTAGAAAATTCATATCGACGTAGGATCCTTTGAATCACTAGTTATCTTTTTTGTTGAAAATATAACACCAAGAGTTACAACATATTTAAAAACCAAGCTTAATACATTTACGTATTTATACAGATACGTCGTCGAAGTCAGATTAGTTCGAAATCTGATGGCTTGTTTTTTCCATCTTTGAGCGGCTATGATAGAAAATTCATATCTCGATATAGGAGCCTTTGAATCATGAGTTGTATTTTTTGTTGCAAAGATAATTCAAAGAGTTACAACATATGAGAAAACCACACTCAATGCCTTTACGAATTTACACAAATATATCATCGAAATTCATTTTACCTTACTGGTCTCTTCTTCTTTGCACGTCCTCGATAAACTTCGCGAAGGAACATCTAACCTCATGTGACATCTATGTCACTTTAAAGTGTTATTGTCGTGCTCAAATAATGACACACTTTTTTTTTTAACTCATATGACTAAACTTAGAGTAAAAAATACTCTAAGCTGCCTATGTACCTCAGGAGGATCAAGTCATAATGTAGTTCAGGATGATGAGTTGATTTTTTTATTTTTTTTTTTAATTTTATTTTTGTTCTTTCATTTTTAAATTTATTTTTATTTATTTTTTTCTTTCTTTTTTTTAGAGCCCCGTTCACAATTTACTTATGCGGGCCAGGAGTGTCTTATAGTTTATGCTCATGCCTTAAGAAGCGTTCTGGGAAAGAATTCTTGTAATGCAACTTTCCTCCCAACCCTTTGTAATGAAGTATTGTTGTACTTTATTTTGGTATTTATTGCCTCTATTGGTTGAAGCAGATTCGCACTTGATCTTATGTCGACTTTTGAAAGTTGGAGTTTAGACGTACCTTGACATTTTTATCTTTTGCGAGCGATCCATGTCCAAGTGTCACTCTTCTTGCTATTAGAGAAGTTATTTGACATGAACTTGCTTGTTGTTTTCTTTAGGAGGGAAGCCTCAATTGGGTCAAAGCTCCCAAATTGTAGCTTAATGATTCCTTCACCTTTTGATGGTTCCACAGAGCACATGGATTGTAGAAATTTTGAAATTAAACCTTTTTTATGGTTCCTTCAGCGCTAACATGATTTGCATAAACTATATCGCCATTATCAATGATGATCTTTCCCTCTCGCATTAACGTCATGATTTTTTCCTTTGGGATGAAGCATTTTGTAGTGTGATGACTAGTAATATGGTGAAATTTGCAGTACTTAGGATCGTCGACTTTATTTAATTCTTCAGGTCGCTTTGACTTAGGGAGTTCAATGACTTATTTGTCTATCTACTCATCAAGAATCTTAGGAACATCAGAGTCGGGAAAAGGATATACCCTTGCTTGTAACTCCTTCAAGGTTGGTTGAGTTTTCACCTCTCGCTTTGTTGATTTGGAGCTTCCTCTTTTAATATTTGTCTGGTGGAGGCCTTCGTAAAACTCACATTTATCTCCATAGATTCCCCAATTTGGTTTTCTGATGAGTTAGGCTAAAAAATAGGTGACATCATTCTATGACTTGCAATGCTTAGTTTCATGTCATGAGCGCGCGTAGCTAATTCTTGATCAAAAGTTCGAGGTTTAATTCCTTGGAGGATATACACAAGGCCCCAGTGCATCCGTTAAATAAAAACTTCAACCGCGGAAGTTTCACAAAGTTGGTCCTTGCAATCAAAGCTCAATGTTTGCCAGTGATTTATGTAGTCTACTACAGGCTCTTATTTACTTTGTCTTGTGTTTGTCAACTCCATCATGCTGACCGCACGATGAGTGCTATAGAAATAATTTAGGAACTGACTTTCTAGTTGATCATAACAATCAATTAATTCAGACTCCAAGTACGTGTACCAATCAAAGGCGTCGCCTTTCAAAGAGTGAACAAACTGCTTGACAAGAAGATCACTATGTGTGCCAGCACTGCTACAAGTTTCAACAAAATGAGCGATGTGTTGTCTTGGATTTCCCTTTCCATCAAATTATTAAAACTTTGGTGGTTGATATCCAATTGGCATCGGTAAGCCTTTGATTCGCTTAGAATACGTCTTTGAGTATCCTACAAAACTTTGTAATGGACTGCCATATTGTGCCTTGATAGTGTTTGCAATTGCAGTTAGTTGTTGAACTGTTAGAGTGGCCACTGAAACAGATTGATCAATGCATTGATTTTCACTTGACTTGATGAGAGATTCACCATCAACTTTTTCTTGTGGTGTTAGATTATAATTTAACTTTCCAGGATTGTAGAGATCTAACTTGCTTATTAGTCGGGTGATTTGATGATATTTCTGATCAACAGACTTCTTCAAGGCTTCAATGGTTGCTCCATTATTGCAAACTTCTTATCCATGTCAACTGCATCAACCATGAAGGTTTTGAATTTTGTTGAATTTGGAGAATTCGTTAAGTCCTCAGATTCTCCAAAGTTGCAAACAATTTTAGATAGCTCATCTGATAACATAGATGCAAAGTTGCCTCCAGGGGTTGTAGTTACAATCAAAATTTGAGATTTTTTCCTTTTCATCATCTCCGAAAAGGTAAAATATTGATATTCATCCAAAGTAGAAACATTGAGATTGCGTCGATTGATGGGGCCAATAAGTTTGATCTTCGTAGATGTAGCACTAGTAGACTTCTTGCACGAAACATCATTGATTTTTTGAAGTCCATTGCACTAGTTGAATTTGTGGGTTTTCAATTTGTAGAAATAATAGATGAAGAGCAAAACTCGTCCCACTGAGAGTGCCAAAATTTGTTCGCAATAAATTTTCAAAGCGCCAAAAATTAACTGCAACCAAAGATAAATAAAACCAAAAAAGTAATTTATATTAATAAATCTTTTGAGTACAATTTTGTGACTCTCTTGATTCTTATCTCCTAAACTTATAAATGATTCGAGGGCCTTTAGTAGCGTGTTTCTCAAATCTTTGGATGATTTGAACTCCTAGAGATGTATTTCAATCGCCAAAAATGTCAAAAAATGTCTTGTCGCTTTGGAATAATCTCTGGGAAGAACTCCATTGGTTTCTCCTTCAAGAACTTGATAGTCGATGCCGATGTTGCCAATGCTTTTCAAAGTCCTCTTTCCAAATCCTTTAGAATGTTATGTTAGCCCCTATTTATAGTTGTAGGAATTAGGCCTGATTGTTTGCGATTGGCCAAAATATGTCACTTTGACACTTGGCGACTTTTGATTGGTTCTTGAATTTGAATGAGATTTCTACATCATTTGTACATGTGGCGTCATCTCGTTGGTCTTGGATTTGATGGGAATGCCAAGTCACGCTGACACATGGCTTGGGTCTGGGCTCCAAAGTGTAATGGACCTTGGTCTTGAATTTGATAAAATGGACTAATTAATTTGTAGGGTCCAAATTAATAAATCAACCCAAATGATCCTGAATTAAACTTAAATTTTGTATTAATTTAACCCGTTAAATTTTATATGTTTGTAATTGTCCATCTTCCTGATGAGTTGCTTTATTTCTTTTGTTCAGTTATCAATCAACATTGAAACAATTATTCCAAGAATTTGGAAAATGGAGATTCGAAGAAACAATTATGGTTCAAATAAGAGAATTTTTTATTTGAATAAAATACGTATAGAATTAAATAAATATATTATATTTTAATATCCGAGTGAGAACCTTTCGACCCAACATAGACTTCTGGTGATGGAATTGGTTATGAAGAAGGTAAATAAGAGAAGGGGTAGGGAGGGTAGATCTAGAGTAAGGTGGGGCGACCTGACCCCGGCTACTGCTTTAGAGATAGGGGCGACGTTGGAGGGGATGGGGGCTTGGGAGTGTAGGAGGGATGTGGATAGTATGTAGGATACGGCTGCGAGTTGCATCAAGGAGACAACTAGAGAGGTTCTGGGTGCCTCGAAGGGATGGTCTGACCGGCATCAAGGGGATTGGTGGTGGAATGAAGAAGTTAAAAAGAAAGTGGAGTCGAAGAAGGTGGCTTACGTAAATTTGGTACTGAGTAAGGATGATGAAGAGAGACAAGTGAGCAGGGAGAAGTACAAGTTATCTAGGAAGAAGGCTAAGTTAGCGGTCACCGCTGCTAAGACAACAGCTTTGAGAGAATGTATGAGGGACTTGAGGAGAAGGGCAGGGAGAAGAGGTTGTTTAGGATTGCAAAAGCCAGGGAGCGTAAAGGTCGGGATATGGATTAGGTTAAGTGCATTAAGGGGGAGGATGGTTGAGTTTTGGTAGATGAAGTTCTTATTAAGAAAAGATGGCAGTCGTATTTTCATAAGCTCCTGAATGATGAGGGGGACAGAGGCATTGTATTAGGGGAGTTGGAGCACACTGAAGAATTTTATGATTTTGGTTTTTGTCGGCATTTTAAGCTGGAGTAGGTTAGTGAAGCTATTCGTAAGATGCGAAGAGGCAGGGCAATGGGGCCGGATGAGATTCCGGTGGATTTTTAGAAGTTTGCTAGTAGGACAAGGTTGAGATGGTTGATCGACTTATTCAACATCATTTTCAAGTCCACTAAGATGCCCGAGTGTAGCGATGGAGCATGATGATTCCTCTTTATAAGAACAAGGGTGATATTCAGAGTTGTAACAACTACCGAGGTATTAAGTTGTTGAGTCATACGATGAAGATTTGGGAGCGAGTGATGGAGCGGAGGTTGAGGAGGATCATGTCTATTTTGGAGAATCAGTTTAGTTTTATGCCTGGTCGCTCGACGACTGAGGTAATTCACCTAGTGCGGAGACTGGTTGAGCAATATAGAGAGAGGAAGAGGGATCTTCACATGGTGTTTATTGATTTGAAAAAAGTGTATGACAAAGTCTTTAGAAAGGTTCTTTGGAGATGCTTGGAAGTGAGGAAGGTCCCTATGGCGTACATTCGTTCGATGAGGGACATGTATGAGGGGACAAAGACTCGGGTAAGGACTGTAGGAGGGGACTCTGACCATTTTTTGGTCCTGACTGGATTGCACCAGGGATCGACTATTAGTTCATTTTTATTCGCCGTGGTTATGGATGTGTTGATAAGGAGTATTCAAGGTGAGGTGCCATGGTGTATGCTTTTTATGGATGATGTAGTCTTGATTGATGAGTCGCGTCAAGGTGTTAATGATAAGTTGGAGGTTTGGAGACAAACCCGGGAAACTAAAGGTTTTAGGTTGAGTAGGACAAAGACGAAGTACTTGGAGTGTAAGTTTAGTGACACAAGGCAAGAGGATGAGGTAGTAGTGAAGTTGGAGTCTCAGGTAGTGTGTAAGAGAGATAGTTTTAAGTACCTTAGGTCTATGATTCAGGGGAATGGAGAGATTGACGAGGATGTCTCTTACCGTATTGAGGTAGGTTGGTTGAAATGGCGGCTTGCCTCGGGAATCCTTTGCGATAAGAAGGTGCCTCCCAAACTGAAAGGTAAATTTTACAGAGTTGCAGTCCGGCCGGCTATGTTGTATGGCATGGATTGCTGGCCGGTTAAGAACTCTCACGTTCAGAAGTTGAAGGTGGCAGAAATGAGGGTGTTATGCTGGATGTGCGGTATCACGAGGGCTGGCAGGGTTAGGAATGAGGCTATTCGGGACAAAGTGGGAGTAGCGTTGGTGGAGGATAAAATTTGGGAAGGGAGGTTGAGATGGTTTGGGCATGTGATGAGAAAGGGCACGGATGCTCTAGTTTGTAGGTGTGAGAGGTTGTCCCTAGATGGTTTCAAGCGGGATAGGGATAGACCGAAGAAATACTGGACAGAAGTAATTAGATGTGACATGGAGCAATTACGGCTCACTGAGGACATGATCCTTGATAGGAAGGTTTTGAGAAAGAGTATTAGGGTAGAGGGCTAAGGGGTGTGGTTAAGTCATAGGCTGGAGCTAGAAGAGTTTCGTGTAGCTTGGTTAGTAGGGCTAGGGTTGGGGGGAGGGGGTGCCTTTTGTTGGTTCATGTACTTATTTGAGGTTGTTGTATCGTTGTTATTTTATCATGTTGTATGCTTGCGATATTTGAACACGATCTCGGTCCTTTTCTTGAGCCGGGGGTCTATTGGAAACAGCCTCTCTACTTCTTCGGATGTAGTGGTATGGACTGCGTACATTCTACCCTCCCCAGACCCCACTATGTGGGAATATACTGGGTTTGTTGTTGTTGTTGTTTTTGTTGTTATATTATATTTTAATAATTTAAAATTTATAAAATATATGAAAAGAAGTATTAGGAGAATTAATAATTAAAGAATCTTAAAATATATGATAAGAAGAAAATATATGATAACAAATATTATGAGAATTAATAATTTTATTGTTAAATATATGGTGAGAGAAAGATATATTTTAAAAATTAAGAAATCCTAAAACATAGGATAAAAATAAAATATATCATAAAAATTTTGAGATTTTTCACATTGACATGTATATATAAAAAATGTTAACCAACTGCCTAAATGAGGGGAAAATGCAATGCTCCAAAAGTCACGTCTTTAGGAGTCTCTGAAGAAATTTGTGATTCTTTTTTATATATGTGTATTAAATAGGTGAGCATAAATGATCAAAGATTAATGTAGAAGACTAGTAAGTAGTTATACGTTGACGTACTTTTCAATAAGTATAGGTTTGGTGGGTGTCTGGGAGCATTATATTTGTCATAGTATTAGCCTCATACATGTATTTATTGCTTTTGGTGTCTATCACAATTTATTATATATTGTGTTTTAATTACCGCATTATTTTATGCATTATTGTTCTAGATGCTATCCACTGCTTTCTTTACTGATTGACATGTTTTCTTTATTGTCGTAATTTATTTTTGTACTATTTTCTTAATATGGGGTACTAAAATTGATATATTTCATTTCAAGCATAATACTTTCTCAGTTTCATTCGCCCACTTAAAACATATGTAAGTATTTTTTTTACTTGTAATTCATATCTATTAATGCTACCCCTTTCAAGATTTTATATATTTTGTATGTGTTAGCTTTAGTTTGATTAGTTAGAATTTCTAAATAGCCATATTCATAATTTTATTGTGCATTATATTGAGATTAATAGTTGGTGATGATCAGTTAAAATTCACGTACAACACACATATTCTAAACTAGTTTTATAAAAAAAAAAAAAAAACTAACAATCGATTCAATTTGATTTGTTTTGTTAATTAAACAGGTTTTTAAACTATCATTGACATCCGATCGACATCGCTAACCCAACTCTCGACTACAACTCATATAGCAGAAAAAGTTTAACTGTTGCATATTATAAGAGGGAAAAATGCATAAATATCTGCTTTTGGGGTTGTCATTCACTTTTGAAAAGGCATAATACATAGACTTTAACTTGACATCAAATTATAACTATGACCTTTATCTTTATCAGTGCACAAATAGACCCTTTAACTATATAAAAGCTGAACAAAAAAACACTCCAATCTTACCTGATAGAATGTATGTATACACTCAAAACCACACACGTCAGAGTTAGAATTGAAGTGGTTTTTTATTCAGCTTTTGTATAGTTAAAGGGCCTACTTGTACACTAACAAAGTTAAAGGTCATAGTTATAATGCGTCTTTTTTTATTAGGTGACAGCATCTGAGTGGAATACTAATCCACGTAGGAGCGATGGAATTTCACGCATGTAAGTTGTAGAATTGAAGTATTTTTTTGTTCATCTTTTGAAACATAATTAAGTCCAATCATCGTAAAGAAACAAACTTCAATCATCAAATTGACAAGTAATAAAAAATTCTACTCTTTTAATTATTTTCATTTATGATTTCAATCATTTAGACGGAAACACATATCCAAATTAACTTACAGTTTTAGATATGCATGTCTGAATGCAGAAGTAAACACAAAAGTAGAAGAAGTGAAAATGAAGCATATATATGGTTTTCCATTATTGGGATAAATATTACTTAAATAACACACAGAAAATAGAATAACCCATGAACTTTTTCCATTATAAAAGCAAATAGATTCTCTATATCATCAACTGATTTGGCTTACAATGACAGCTAAACACTACTAAAAAAAGAAGAAAACCGACCACAAAAATAGACCACAAATTATCGATTTTTTCTAGTTTCCAATCACAAAATCGACCAAAGTGCATGGTCGGTATATATATATATATAATTCATTATATTTAATTAAAATTGGAAAAAATGATTTTTTTTTTTTAAAAAACGACCATTCTGTAATTTTTTTTCTAAAACAACCACTTGTGGTTGGTTTTTCTGAGATTTTTTAAAATAAAAAATAAAAAAACAAGAAATGGTCCAACATGCAATACAACAACAACAAACCAAATGTAAATACTTTCAAAAGTGTAAAACACATACAAAATGTCCAACAAAAGTGAAAGTGTAAAAACTACAACAATAGTTTCAAAAGTGTACAAACTACAACAAAATATCTAAATTCAAACTACAACACATACAAAACTCAAAAAACTAAAACGCATCTTCATTGAATTCGTCTTTGTCTTCCATATCCTCATCTGTGCTGATATCATCTAGGGGCGTAGACCTTTTGCAACTAGAACTGCATTACCAGGACACGGAGGAATAATCCCTACAGTCTGAATGAAAGAGCTAAACTGCTCCTGCAACATCCTGATTTGTGATGATGTTTCCGCCTACTTCTTCTTCGCCCTCTCGCTCTGTTCAGCAAGCTCTTCAGAGAGTTCAGAAATCGTATTTTCTAGTATTTCAATGGTTTTTCTATCAACTAAAGAGTTGGAGTATGTAGGGCCGGGCGAACACCTAATATTCTCGCCAATTTTTTTTTTGTGGTATCTGTAGTAATGACCTCTAACTGCAGGACCCACAACTTTATTCCATAACTCCTCCTCTACATGTTGGGGTAGTGGGTCACCCTGACTTTCAGGAGGTTGAGTACTACGATACTCACTAACGAACTGCGTATATTTGTCCAGTATTCAAAGTAAAGTTAAAATTAAAAGTCAAAAAATATTAAAGTACTTGTACTTGAATAATATCAACTTTGAGAAAAAGATTCATAAATTCAAAATTTGATTCTTACATGGGCAGCTTTTGCACGAGGTTCAACCCAGACATCTTCATTAGTCGGGTTCTTTTTCTTTTTCAGATGAGTCTCCTTGAATAGCTCACCCTGTGGTATGCTCCTACCCTTTTCTTTTTCCTGCATATGAAAAAATTATCAATGTTCAAATAATTAAAAATGTAAATAGAAACAAACAATTAAAACTGTAAAAGTTACATACCTGTTTTTCTCCGCAACAATTATACTTTTGGCACCCGCAGTATGTAGGGAGCCACCCCTGGATGATGCCCGTGCTTTCTTTCCTTTGTCCTTCAGCAATTGGTATTCTTCGCTATTCCAATAGTGAATATACTGTTTCCATAAGGGCTCACTAATCCAGTCAGGTCGTACCAAGTTGGTTCGGGCATAATCCAACAGACCGTTAAATCTGGATCTACATCTTATGAGAAAGTTCCCCTTTATAAGATATGCATTCACATCATTCCACCAGTAAAATTTCTACAACAAAAATAAAAATATAATATTAAATCTTTTGTTCTAACAAAGTGGTAAGTAGTTGATAAGTTAAATCCTTACATTAAATTCTTAAAATATTCTTTTCTTTTCAATTTATGAAACTTTTTGCCAACTGGTCCAGTAGCCATTGAAGTTTTGACAAATGCATTTTCTCGCAGTTTGTCCAACTCCAGCATCCGGCCTAAACCTACAACACAAGATCAAACAGTAATTTCATAGAGCATAATTTAAAGTAATGAAAAAATGAATAATGTTATTATATTTAGAAATCTTACCCTGTTGCATATAGAGTAAGATAACACCTTCTAAAATCATCTTTGTCGCGTGGCTTTGGAGTAAGTGATGGTGGATGCACTAGCGTGGGCGAATCTGAAGCACCAGATGGAGTGCCTCCAAGCCGAAGATCCGACAACCTAATAGATCCTACAGAACCACTGTGCAAAGTTGCGTGACTGCTATAGGAGGCTACTGATGATGGTAGTACTCCGGATGGGCCACGGTCGTTCGATAGTACTGCAATGGCGGCGGCACAGTGATAGGAGCAGAATGAGCTGGTGTAGACCCATGAAGTGGCCTTATATGCGTAAGAGTAGGAACCGACTGCTGAGATGACCTAGAATATGAGGTTCGTGTTGTCGCGTCAGCAAACCGACCCTCATATATATGAATTCCTGCCGGTCGTCTATACGACGGAGGTTATTTTTTCTTTTTTGTTTTCATGAGAACAACTTTTTTCTTACCTTTGTCACCTCTGCCTGACATCTAAATTATGTAAAGTTAAAAAGTAGTTAGTTCCTACAAAATGAATATATAAGAAAACATTACAAGTAACTAATTTCAAGTTACTAATTCATATTTCAAATCGCTCCAACAACACGAGATAGAAAAGAATATTTTTATTACTATATAAATCATGAAAAAGCGAAAACAACAATCTTAAACAGTATATTATATATCAATCTTAAACAAGAAATATAAAGGTAAATATATAGTACAAAGTATAAAGACATGATTAATACATAATAAATACAACCTACACAAACTACTCTTCCTCTTCTAAAGACTCTCCACTAAATCATTCACCCTCTTCGGAAGTTTCCTCATCTCCTACTCACTTAGCCTCTTTTTCCACAATATTAACTTCTTCAAATATATTTTCTGGGTGATTCAAAGTATCCACTAAGTCAACGTCCACTAGCTGGTGATCAATCTGCATTTCATTTTGATATGCAGTCTTCAGTACATTCTCAACTTCCACCCGTCCTATAGGTTTTGTTTTGATTATAGCCCACCAATCAGACTTATCATTGCACAAAGGATAAGGAGCATAATACACTTGTTTAGCATTTTGCGCTAGAACAAATAGAATGTAAACAGGATACGACCTATTATGCTTCACTTCAATGATGTTATGCTCCTTATGTACTCTTGTGCCTCTTGTGGTTGGATCAAACCACTTATATCGAAAGAGGACAATTTTTTTTTATTGAAAAACCAGCATACTCCAGTTCTAAGATCTCATGTATGATGCCAAAGTAATCAACATCATCATCACCCTTAACCCAAACACCAATATTATTTGTTTTTCTTGTTCTGGAGTGTTGTTGGTGGAAAATTTAAACCCATTTACTATGTAATGGGACATTGCATGAGCTTTAACTGGACCCAAGGAAATATCTCTCAAGAGTTGATCGTATGCGGTTGTATTTCGTGACTGGTGTACCTAAAAATATTATACATATATATATATATATATATTATATGTTAGTTGAGGAATGTGTAAATGTTTAAAATTTGTAGAAATATTAATACTTACAAACCTCATATGTAAACTATGTTTCAAAGAATGCATACACTTGGTTTTCGTGGAATTGAGTCTTAAATGAATTGAAGATCCAACATGCGAAACACAATTAGTTTCTTTAAGAGAATGTGTAAACAAATAAGATATGTTAAAATTTTAATCTCTTTACATTAGAAAGGGCTCAACTTCCGGGCAATTCAGCAAGACATACAAAGTTATTAATTTGCGCTTCGTGGGAGTGAGCCAGCGACATATGATCTTTTTAGCCTTACAATCAGATTGATTGAAAATTAATATCGATTGCAAATGAGGCTCATTTACATCATCCCGATGATGATTCGGTCGGTTTGTTGAACAAGCAACTTTATCATGAAAGTAGTATGAACAACATTGAGACATTTCTCTTGCAAGATATGCCTCAACTATAGAGCCTTCCACCCTATGTTTATTTTGGGACCCCTTTTCAATTTTCCAATTTCCCTGCACAATCTTAAGATTAGATGTTTACTATGTTTAAAAAAGATATGTATGAATTTAAATATGTTGCAATTGCTTACCGTTCGAATAGATAAATCTACCTATTTTAAACTAGACCACCTAGCCGAGCTTCATGCACAAGGTGAATGGGAAGATGTTTTATCATATCGAAGAACGCTGGCGGAAAAATCTTCTCCAACTTGTTGGTGATAACAACAATATTACTTTCCATTCACGCCAGATTTTTTTTTTTTTTAATGTGGTGGTACATAAGTCTTTAAAGAACAAACTGATCTCTGCAAAATAATTTAGTAATCTTTCGTTTAAATAATTGCAACGACAATTTTGTAAAAGCTATCACATTTATGACTTCCCTTTCGACTAACAAGAACAATGGTGCAAGAGTTTAAAACCATGCACCATTAGCCCTTGAAAATATCTTGTTTATAGAAAAATGTAAAGACTAAAACAATTTACAAGAAATGAAACAAGAAAAAGTAATAAAACATAACCATACTTACTCGTCAACAATTCAACATCCTAATGAAGCACAAAATCAAACTCAACACAAATTTGAAAAACCCAAACAATAAAGCTTCGCTAATTCGAGCTTCTAGTGAAGCTTAAAGTTAAAATCAACACAAATTTGACAAACAAAACAAAAAATTTCGGACAACTCAAGCTTCTAATGAAAAATTTCCAAACCAAACAACAACAATATAGAATCACAATATAAAATCTTTATAATTTCTCGGACAACTCAAGCTTCTAGTGTGTGTTATTCGAAATGGGTAGTTAAGAGAAGAAGGAAATAATGAATGTTTGTGTGGAGTCACCGGAGGTCGATTTGCCGTCGCTGGAGGTTGATTTACCTTCACCGGAGGAGCTCTGTGTGTGTGTGTCGTACGCACTCTGTGTGTGTATTTTGCGGGTTGTTTCTGTGTGTGTGTTAGGATTGTTTGTGTATTTGTTTTGTTGTGTTTTGGGTTGAATATTTAGATGGGTATAGGGTCGGGTCGAATTGAATTTTTTTTATTTTCAGAAAACCAACAATATGTGGTCGGTTTTCAAAATTATTTTTCAGAAAACCGACCACATGTGCTCGATTTTGTGAAAATATTTTAAAAACCGACCATATGTGGTAGTTTTTACAAAATTATTTCCGCAATAAAATATGTGTTCAATTTAGTGTAAAAAAAAATTATTATCAAAAAACTATTAATGCGTATAAATTAAAATTAATAAATTAACATTAATTTTAACAAATCAAAATTATTGGTTAATTAACTTTTAAATACGATATTATATGTATATGTGGTTAGTTTTTACAAAATTATTTTCAAAATAAAATGTGTTCAATTTAGTTTTAAAAAAATTACTATCGAAAAAATATTAATGTGTATAAATTAAAATTATTGATTAATTAACTTTTAAATACGATATTATATGTATATATATACCTCCTAATACAACATGTTGTAATCAGATAAATTATCGATTACTTGTCTCACGTAATTACAACTTCAACAATATATGCGTGTCTACATTGACACCAAATAGTATATATATTTCCTCAATAGTATGATATCAACGTTTTGTTCAAGTTATTTTGATATATCGATTCAGTTATCTAGCTTTTGACTACTGCATTCGTCACTACACAAGATATACCTATATATAAATATATTCGATTGGCTATCAGCTTACTACGGGCCTTGGGCTCTAGGTGATAAAAGAGTTTTAAAGTGAAGTGTGGGTGACACAAGTCTTAATAATTGAGTGGATGTGACAATTACTTTATTAAGGATTAAGAAAGTAAGAAAAGTTTGAAAATAACCTACAAGTTTTTTAATTTACACTTTGATCCAATGTAAAACCTAATATAACTAAAAATTGAGGGAAAAAAGGCACGTTTCTCTCTTCTCATTTATTGGAGTTTTCTCTCTCTTCGTGATTTTTGTTGTTCATTGTTGTTGCTTTATTTATCATTTTCTTCTTTATTATCATCATCTTATTCTTCATTATCATCTCTTCTTGTTTATCATTATCATCTTCTTGTTGTTGAACATTGTTGTTACCGCTACTATTGATACTTGATCAAATATTTTTAGGTCAAATTTTATTCGTATATCACTTGGGAATTACTTATAGGTGATTTTAGTAAGTAAAATTATAATTTTTATTTGAATTTTTCATCTAGGTGTATCTGCTACTGTTGTTTTTTCAACAGTAGATAAAACATATAACGTGAATCCAACAGATGAGTAACCTGTTGCAACATATTGAGTAATCTGTTGCAACATTTGAGTAATCTGTTACAAAAGATTACTCTTCTGTTGGATTTGTATTATAATGTTGTAACATGAATCCAACATATGGGTCATATGTTGCAATAGATTAGTCATATATTGCAACAGATTACTCACTTGTTGTAATAAATGACTCATATGTTGGATTCATGTTGCAGGTTTTATCCATTGTAGCAGTAGCAAATATACCAAATAAAAAATTCAATAAAAATCATAATTATACTTACAACATCACCTATGAAGTAATGTCCAAGTCATATATGAACAAAATTTGACCTAAAAAAATTCTAAAAATTTCAACAAGGGCACAACAAATAAGTGAAACACATGAAAAATGTTATGGAACAGGTAAAGAAGATAAAAATAGTGTATCATACATCAAATGCAAAAGGATCGAGGGGACAAATGTTTGAGTTCTCCTAAAAATATTTAAGTTCCTTAGTATTTTAATTGCTTTCTAATGGATAACCCATCTATTATAACAATTTTTTTATCTGTTTGATAATTTCTAACAGATGAATCATCTGTTGCAACATGTCAGTCATCTGTTGATTCAAATTAAGCAATTATTAGTAATAACTAAATTGATTTAGCTAAAAGTAAAGACAAGTCTTTAAGACAATGTGACAAACATTTGAGTTCTCCTAAAAATGTTTGAGTTCCCTACTATTTTAATTATTTTCCAACAGATCACCTATTTGTTGCAACAAGTTAGTCATCTGTTGCAATAAATGCTTACAACAGGTTAGTCATTTGTTGATTCAAATTAAGCAATTATTAATAATAATTAAATTGATTTAACTAAAATTGAAGACAAGACCTTAGACAAGGGGAAAGCATTTGAGTTCTCCGAAAACATATTTAAGCTTTAGTATTTTAAATTATTTTTCAACACATATTTTATCTATTTAGTAATTTCCAATAGATAAGTCATATGTATCAACAAATTAGTCATCTGTTGCAATAGATATTTATATATATTTGATAATTTTCAATAGATGAATTAGTTATGGAAACAAGTGAGACATTTGTTGCAACAGATGTCTATATCTGTTTGGTCATTTTCAACAGATGTTTTTATTTGTTTGGTCATTTCCAACAGATTACTCATCTGTTGTAACATGTTAGTCATCTATTGATTCACATTAAGTCATTATTAGTAATAACTAAATTGATTACTAAAATATAATATGAATTAATAAGTTCAATTATAGTTTCAATTAATCTCATTGTAATTACACGATCAACTAAGTATGTTCGTCCTGAGTAGAGTGATCAATTGACCAATTTTATTTGAAATGATTCAAACTAAGTCATCATTAGAAATAAATATATTGATTTAACTAAAACTAAAGATGAATTAGTAAGTTCAATTACGATTTCAATTAATTTCATAGTAATTACATGATCAATTAAGTGTTTCGTACCGAGTAGAATGATATGTGAAATAATTCAAATTAAAACATTATTAGAAATAACTACATTGATTTAGCTAAAATTAAAGATGAATTAGTAAGTTCAATTTTGATTTCAATTAATCTCAATAATTAAATGATCAATTAAGTGTTTCATCCTTAGTAGAATAATTAATTGACCAATTTTATTTTAAATGATTCAAATTATAGTAATAACTATGTTGATTTAACTAAAATTAAACATGAATTAATGAGTTCACTTACAATTTCAATTAATCTCATCACAATTACATGATTAACTAAGTGTATTCGTTCCGAGTAGAGTGATCAATCGGCCAATTTTATTTGAAATAATTCAAATTAAGATATTATTAGTAATGATTAAATTGATTTAACTAAAATTAAAGATAAACTTACAATTTCAATTAATCTCATAGTAATTAAATTATCAACTAAGTGTATTTGTCATGATTAGAGTGATCAATTTACCAATTTTATTTGAAATGAATCAAATTAAGCCATTATTCGTAATAACTAAATTGATAAAACTAAAATTAAAGATGAATTGATAAGTTCACTTACAATTTTAATTAATCTCATAGTAATTACATGATCAACTATGTGTATTCGTCTCGAGGAGAGTGATCAATCGGCCAATTTTATTTCAAATGATTCAAATTAAGTCATTATTAGTAATAAATAAACTGATTTTGACTAAATTAAAGATGAATTGATAAGTCCACTTACATTTTCAATTAATGTATTCATCCTTAATAAAATGATCAATTGATAAAATTTATTTAAAATGATTCAAATTAAGCAATTATTAGTAATAACTAAATTGATTTAACTAAAATTAAAAACAAGACCTTACACGAGGGGACAAACATTTGAGTTCTCTTAAAAACATCTGAGCTTTACTATTTTAAATTATTTTCCAACATATATCCTATATGTTTGATAATTTTCAACAGATGAGTCATCTGTTGCAACAACTTAGTCATCTGTTGCAACAGATGTCTATATTTGTTTGATAATTTTCAATAGATGAGTCATTTATTGTAACAGGCTAGTCATCTGTTGCAACATATGTCTATATTTGTTTGGCCATTTCCAACA
Source organism: Capsicum annuum (assembly GCF_002878395.1). Classification (NCBI taxonomy): domain Eukaryota; kingdom Viridiplantae; phylum Streptophyta; class Magnoliopsida; order Solanales; family Solanaceae; genus Capsicum; species Capsicum annuum. The sequence continues at coordinate 25,686,563 of NC_061122.1, forward strand.
GATGTCTTTATCTGTTTAGTTATTTTTAACAGATTACTCATCTTTTGCAACATGTTAGTCATCTATTGATTCATATTAAACCATTATATTAGTAATAAATAAATTTATTTAACTAGAATTAAACATGAATTAATAAGTTCAATTACTGTTTCAATTAATCTCATGGTAATTACACTATCAACTAAGTGTGTTCGTCCTGAGTAGAGTGATCAATTGATCAATTTTATTTGAAATGATTAAAACCAAACCATAATTAGAAATAACTATATTGATTTAACTAAAATTAAAGATGAATTAGTAAGTTGACTTACAATTTCAATTATTTTTATAGTAATTACATGATCAACTATGTGTTCCGTCTTAAGTAGAATGATCAATTGACCAATTTTATTTGAAATAATTAAAATCAAGAAATTATTAGTAGTAATTAAATTAATTTAACTAAAATTAAATATGAATTGATAATTTAATTACGATTTCAATTAATCTCATAGTTAGTAATTACATGATCATCTAAGTGTATTCGTCTTAAGTAAAGTGTTAATTGGCCAATTTTATTTGAAATGATTCAAATTAAGACATTATTAGTTATAACTTCATTGATATAACTAAAATTAAAGATGAATTGATAAGTTCAATTACGATTTCAATTATTCTCATATTAATTACACGAATATCTTAGTGTGTTCGTTCTGAGTAGAGTGATCAATTGACTAATTTTATTTGAAATGATTCAAATTAAGCCATTATTAGTAATAGCCAAATTGATTTAATAATTACAATTTCAATTAGTCTCATAGTAATTACATGATCATTTAAGTGTATAACCTATTGCAACAGATGAGTCATTTGTTGAAAATTATCAAACAGATATACACATATGTTGCAATAAATTAGTCATCTGTTGTAACAAATGTCTTTATCTAATGGTCATTTACAACAGATGACCGATCTGTTGCAACATATGACTTTATCTATTTGTTATTTCCAACAGATTAATAATCTATTACAATAGGTGACTAATCTGTTGCAACAGAAGTCTTTATCTGTTTGGTCATTTTCAACAGATTACTCATGTTTTGCAACATCTTAGTCATCTATTGATTTATATTAATCCATTATATTAGAAATGACTAAATTAATTTAACTAGTATTAATAAGTTCATTACTGTTTCAATTAATCTCATGGTAATTACACGATCAACTAAGTGTGTTCGTCCTGAGTAGAGTGATCAATTGACCAATTTTATTTCAAATGATTCAAACCAAGCCATAATTAGAAATAACTATATGGATTTAACTAAAATTAAAGATGAAGTAGTAAGTTCACTTACAATTTCAATTAATTTTATAGTAATTACATGATCAACTAAGTGTTTCGTCTTAAGTAGAATGGTCAATTGACCAATTTGATTTGAAATAATTAAAATTAAGTAATTATTAGTAATAACTAAATTGATTTAACTAAAATTAAAGATGAATTGATAATTTAATTACGATTTCAATTAATCTCATAGTAATTACATGATCATGTAAGTGTATTCGTCTTGAGTGTGTTAATTCACCAATTTTATTTGAAATGATTCAAATTAAGACATTATTAGTAATAACAACATTGATTTAACTAAAATTAAAGATGAATTGATAAGTTCAATTACGATTTCAGTTAACATGTTGCGATAGATAAGTAATCTGTTGGAAAAGACCAAACAGTTAAAGACATATGTTGAAAATGACCAAACATATATAGACATATGTTGCAACAGATGGCTAACCTATTGCAATAGCTAACTCATCTATTGAAAATTATTCAAAAAATATAGACATCTGTTGCAACAGATGACTAAATTGTTGCAACATATGACTCATCTATTGAAAATTATTAAATAGATAAGATATATGTGAACTCAGAACCAAAATGAGCCACATAATTTTAAAAGTGACCAAAATAGGTCATCTATTTAAAAAGTTACCAAAATAGGCTAAACGTAATAATTTATTACGTTTTCTATTTTTTTTAACGATCAATTAACAGAGTTGACTTTTACAATTTCTTACGTTTTACATTTCTTTTTGTAAAACGTAAAAAATTCTTACGTTTTATAAAAAAATATAAAACGTAAGAATTTCTTACATTTTATATGATGACCGAGGAAAAAAATGCAGTGAATTATCAAATCAATTAAAAATATACTAAAAAATGAGTTGTTCAACATAACAAAAATTACGTTCTTAACTTTTTTATAGCAGTGTTCCCCCACCCACAATTTCTTTTTCCACAAATGTCCTATCATTTTTACTTTTTCCTCTTTTACATATGATAATTATGAATTTTTTGATTAGTTAAATTTATTTATATTTTACATGTAGTTCAAATAATTTATTTTTTCTCTATGTAATAAATTTTTACGTTTTACATAAAAAAAATTTAAAAAATAAAAGTATCAATTACCTCATTAACTTAATAATTTTCTTATATTTATTCTATATCAAAAAATAATCATTTCTATCCTTAATTAACCGATTTCTCTCTAAAAAAAATTATACTTTTGAGTTTTTCTCTACTCCAAAATAGTAAAATGTTGAATTATCGTCAATCAAATATGCTACTATATACAATAATTATATTTTTTTGGTGTGTTAAAAATATGAAATTAATTTTTTCGGATAGTGATTCATCGTAGTTTTCGATTAGTGTTTTGATTAGGATATTGAGGAGACTCACATGCACAAATCCATTTCATATTATAATTAATGGAGTAAAAAATCACAATTTTATTTAGGAACACTCCTAAATTAATATAAGAAAATATATTTTTTTAGGAACACTCCTAAAAAAATATAATTCTTGTATATAGTAGCAAATTTGATCGACGATAATTCAATATTTCACTATTTTGGAGTAGAGGAAAACTCAAAAGTATAGTTTTTTTTAAAGAAAAATTGGATAATTAAAGATAGAAGTGATTATTTTTTGATATAGAATAAATATAAGAAAATTGTTAAGTTAATGAGGTAATTGATACTTCTTTTTTAACTTTTTTTTTATATAAAACGTAAAAATTTATTAGAAAAATAAATTATTTGAACTATATGTAAAATATAAATAAATTTAACTAATAAAAAAATTCATAATTATCATATGTAAAAAAAGGAAAAAGTAGAAGTGATGGGACATTTGTGGAAAAAGAAATTGTGGGTGGGGGATCACTGCTATAAAAAAGTTAAGAATGTAACTTTTTGTTACGTTGAACAACTCTTTTTTTAGTACCTTTTTAATTGATTTGACAATTCATTGTATTTTTTCCTCGGTTATCATGTAAAACGTAAGAATTTCTTACATTTTATATTTTTTTTTATAAAACGTAAGAGTTTCTTACGTTTTACAAAAAAAATGTAAAACGTAAGAAATTCTTACGTTTTTGTAAAAGTCAACTCCGTTAGTTGATTGTTAAGAAAAAAGTAGAAAACGTAATAAATTATTACGTTTAGCCTATTTTTGTAACTTTTTAAATAGGTGGCCTATTTTGGTCACTTTTTTGATTCCGTGGCTTATTTTGATTCCGAGTTCGATATATGTTGAAAAACAATTTAAAATACTAAAGCTCAAATATTTTTAGGAGAATTCAAACATTTGTCCCCTTGTCTAAGGTCTTGTATTAAAGTCTTGTCTTCAATTTTAATTAAATTAATTTAGTTATTATTAATAATTTCTTAATTTGAATAAACAAATGACTAACCTGTTATAAACATCTGTTGCAATAGATGACTAACTTGTTGCAACAAATAGATAATCTGTTGGAAAATAATTAAAATACTAGGGAACTCAAATATTTTTAGGAGAACACAAATGTTTGTCCCATTGTCGTAGAGACGTCTTTAATTTTAGCTAAATCAATTTAGTTATTACTAATAATTGCTTAATTTGAATCAATCGATGACTAGCATGTTGCATCAGATGATTCATCTGTTGAAAATTATCAAACAGATAGAAAATCTGTTGTAGCAGATGGGTTAACTATTAGAAAGAAATTAAAATATTAGGAAACTTAAACGTTTTTAGGAGAACTCAAATGTTTGTCCCCTTGATCCTTTTGCATTTGATGTATGGTATATTATTTTTATCTTCTTTACCTGTTTCATGAAATTTTTCATGTGGTTTACTTATTCGTTGTGCTCCTGTTGAAATTTTTAAAAAAATTTTTAGGTCAAATTTTATTCGTATACCACTTGGACATTACTTCATAGCTTATTTTGTAAGTAAAATTATATTTTTTGTTGAATTTCTTATTTGATGTATCTACTATTGCTAGAATGGATAGAACCTGCAACATGAATCCAATATATGAGTCATCTATTGCAACAAGTGAGTAATCTGTGGTAATATATGACTAATCTGTTGCAACAGATGACCCATATGTTAGATTCATATTACAACACTATAAAACGAATCCAACAGATGAATAATCTGTTGCAACAGATTAGTCATATATGTTGCAACATATTACTAATCTGTGCAACAGATTAGTCATATATATTGCAACAGATTACTAATCTACGCAATATATTAGTCATATATGTTGCAACAGATTACTAATCTGTTCACAACAAATACTCATCTGTTGGATTCACATTACATGTTTTATCCATTATTAAAAAACAGCAGTAGCAGATACATCCAGATGAGAAATTCAACTAAAAAATTACAAACATTAAAAAAATAACAAAAAGTATAAAAAAATAACAAACACCAACAAATCAAGTTCCTCATTTTTGTCATCACTTAAAAGCCCTAATTTTTTACTTGTGAAAATAGAAAAGAAATGATGAAGAACTAAAAGTTGTTGTCGTCGGAGAATGTTGTCACGTCGACTGACGGTTGAAAGTAAAAAAGGAATGGGCAAGAACTCAAAACTATTTGTTGCCAGTGGTTGAAGTTGCACAAGATTGAAGGGAGAAATTTGAAAAGTTGTTGGTTGAGAGAACTTAGAGAGAGAAACTATCGAGAGAAAGAGAGAAAAGAGAGAGATTGCTTTGCAGAGGGAGGGAAGTTTTGTGGGTGTGGGTTAATTTGTAATTTTGAAAAGATTAAAAGGTTTAGAAAATATTAATCAAGTCCATAATTAACCTAATCAAGTTTTTAAATTATGTTTGACCCTTTAAATTGGTCAATGTCACCAATCCTCCATTCAAGACTTAAAAAACACCTTTCCTTCAATTTTCTCAGCTTACTATATACATCACATACACGATTTTACTACTGCATAATAATATACAACGTAATATAATGCGACGTATTTCGTATACATACTTTGACGAGTTATCGATTAATTTGAATAGCTTACATTAATATCACATCAACGTACAATATATTATTACTTCGATTGTTTCAAATCAAGGTATTCATTAGTTTTTGGTAGATTCTGCTAGTTTTTTATGTCATTATACCTTCACTACATAATATGTATATATACTATACATATATACCTATACATACACACACATACACACACATATACACACTATCTAATATATATATCAAGTTCTAAATACGTACTATATATGCGTACACGAGTATATTACACCATAATATAATGCAACATATTTTGTATACATACTTTGATGAGTTATCGATTATTTTGACTAACTTACATTAGTATCACATCAACGTACATTATGTTATTACTTCGATCCTCAATAGTATCATATATATGAATGTATCACTCAAAATATTTTGATATATACATTCAGTTATTTAGTTTTCGATTACTGCATACGTCACTACACGAGATATACGTATATATGCATATATTTAATTGTCTATCATCTTTCAAAAACGTACTACAAAAATCAAATATATGATTTTACTACCCCATAATAATGTACAACGTATTTCACAAATACTCAGATGAATTATCGATTACATTATCTTATGTCATTAATATACCTTCATTGTACAATATGTATATATATATATATATACCTATATATACACACTATCGACTATATCAAGTTCTAACTACGTACTATATATATCACATACATACACAAGTATATTATCCAATAATACAATACGATGTGTTTCTTATACTTACTCAGATGAGTGATCAATTAATTATATTTAATTAGCTTAATATAATATTAAGTTTTGACTACATCGTTCATCAATCGATCTCTAGATAATTGTAATACCCCGAGAAATTTTTTGTTGAAATTTTGTGCGTAAACATGTTGGGTTCTATCTTCTAGAATGAATTATAAATTTTTCGTGAGGAATGTCTTAGATTATGACCCACCATTGCGTAGAGTATCGAACAAGATTTTCAATGATATGTGGATCATCCAAAATGGACACCCGAGCGACGAGTTATGAACATTCCGATCGAACCATGAATAGTAGTGAACAGTAAAACGTGCAGGAAAAAGTACTGAGGCCTGGCGTATTTTTGCTACAACTTTAAATGATCATAACTCCTTGTACATAATGATCTGGATGATCTACTATATATCAACGAAAATTTCTGCGAGTCCTCTTTCCAATAAAATTGGTTTCAACCAATTGTCTATCGGCGCAAAAAGTTATGGTCGATCTACTTCAGCCTACCAAAAGCAAATTTTTGGGTCAACTTCAAATGATCATAACTCCTCGTACACAATGATCTGGGTGAGATACTATATATCAACGGAAATATATGAGAGCCCTCTTTCTAATGAAATTGGTTTCATCCAATTTGGATATCGGAGTAAAACGTTATGGTTGATCTACTTCAGACTATCAAAACAGTCCATCAAAGGATAGATTCGAGAATTATTTAATTTTTAAGGGTGTTTTGATCATTCTCCCTCACCCAAAATCTGTCCAAACTCTATATTAAAGCCTATTAGAAGCATTATATGTTATATTTCATCAAATTCCCTAAAAAAGAAAACCCTAAGCTCCTACATCCAACTTTAAGAACCTCCAAAGTTCACCATTAATTCTGCAAATTTATTAAAGATTCCAAGTTCCTAGTTCAAGAACTCCAAGAACCATCATTCAAAGGCACGATTAACATCTCAAAAATGAGTATCGATCTAAAGTTCATCATTCAAGGTATGTGGGGTTTTTCAACAAGAACACTCTTTCGTTCTAGTGCCCAAAAGTAATTTTCTTTACAAAGACATGATTTTTATTTGATTTTTACGAATTTAAAGCATGAACCTATATCTTATGATGATTATTATGAAATCTTGATGTTTATGATTTTGAAAGATGAATTTACATGTGTGGAGATATAAAGCATGAATCTTGAACGATATTTATCATGATTTTGATATTTGGGTCGTGAATCCCCATTGGAAAGTGTATTTTTTTTTGAGAAAGTGTGTGTTATAAGAACGTTGATGTTGAATATTTGAGAATTGATATTCTTGATGAACTGAAAGTGATTGACAAATTATATAATGACTCACATGTGTTATTGTACTTATTTCATCCTCTCATGATTATGATGATTTTCTTTGGGCTATGTGAGTCTTTTATATATCCTGCATATTTCTTATAAATATTTATGATGATGATGTTTATACAACTGCATACACCCCCATATACTCGGTTCCTTTCCATGGTACTGACCCACATCTTCGGATGTGGGCTGCATTTTCTTAGAATGTAGGTTCAGGTGCTTAGTTCCAGGTTCGATAGTGATTCTTCGGGCACGCTGTTCTACATCCTCTGTTGTGGTGAGTCCTTATATTTTGAGGACGTGATGTCTGATGTTGGTTTCACAGAATTGTTTACATTTGATAACTGAGTATGAGTCAGTTGGGGCATGTCTCAATGGCTTGCTGGTTTTATTTATTTTCTTAGAGGCTTGTCAGACTAGTATAGATGTTGGGAGTTGACTAATAAGTCGTATTTTGTTATCTTTCTGAAATTCTTTTATTCTTGGATGATGATTACTCTGTTGATATTTGAGAGTTATTTATGGAAAACCCGTTGATTTGTGTTGAACTGAATGAAAATGGCTCAAAGGGTTAGCTTGGGGCTACTCGTAGCCTCAAGCACCGTGTGATGCTCCGGGACCTATTTTCTGGGGCGTTACAATAGTATATCTATATCTATATATGTAACACCCCATATTCAAGTACGTGTATTGGCGTATTCAAGTACGTGTATTGGTCTTATTTATATGGAATTAATTTTTTTTATTTTATTTATACTGGAATTTTCCCGTCGATGGTTCCATGCGAAGGTTATTGAATAAGCTTTCAACCGATATAATGATTTCCAAAAATGGGTAGGTTTCGGATATAATCGACCATGTTCGAAACTATAAAACGGTGGTCGGGATATTTGGGAATAGTAAATGTGCAGGAAAATTTCCTGCACACAAACTACTGAGGCCAGCCAAATTTTTGAGTCAACTTCGAATGATCATAACTCCCTTAATATAATGAACTGGGAGGGCTGCAGCCTATTAAAAGAAAGATCTTTGAGTCTTCTTTCTAACGCAATTAGTTTCATCCAAATCCAACGTCTAAGAAAGGAGTTATACTCGTTTTACTTCAGCCTATCAAAACAAATTTTTAGGGTCAACTTCAAACGATCATAACTCCTTGTACAGGACGAACTGGGTGGCCTACTTTATATGAAGTGAAATCCCTTTGAATTATCCTTCCAACGATACCAATTTTACCCAAATCCAATATCGGAGCAAAAGGGTTATGGTCGATCTACTTTAGCTTATCAAAATAGTTCATCAAAGGACAGATTTGACATTATTTAAGTTTTAAAGGCATTTTGGTCATTTCCTATTATATTATGGACGGGAATATGTGTATATATACATGTATATGAGTTCAAAAACTCATTTTCATTATCAATCATTGAGAAAGAACAAACCCTAGCCAAATTTGACCTTTAAATTGCTTTTGATTCAACTGTAGAAATTCTAAAGTAATCTGATAACTGCGTTTGTCATCTTGAGAGCTTCGAAAGGCACCTATTATTTATGCAAACAGGATTGCATAATCAAGAGGTGAATTCTAAGGTATGAATATTGTTTGCCTTTGTTCTTTTCCATATGTATATGCGTGATAGAGGATTATATGTATTGGTTATTATTGAAAGGTGATGAAAATATTGGATGGTTTGGATGATGAAAATATTTTGGATGGTTTGGTTGTATTGAATTGTGGAAGGTAGATATGGTAAGTGAGTTATGGAAGGTGGATATGTTAATATACTATTGAATTGATGATTATTTATGTCTATGTCTCAATTTGGTTTAATGGATTGGTTGGAAGGATAAATGAATCCAAACTTGATATTGGAGGATGTTGTATGAATATGCATGGCATGTGAATGTAATTGGAGTATAAGAGGATTAAAGTGACACCCTTTATGGTGTAATTAAGGCTTACTACTTAACCACTAGTTTGGTGAATTCAAATAATTGAATTGTGATATTTGGTCGCTAATACTAGATTGCTATATATGTTCATTGTAGATTAAGTAATCCGAAAAGACGGGAAGTCCATTTGGGATTAGTATTGAAGGTTGACAATCAGGTATGTAAAGCATACTCTATACCATATCTTTGGCATGAAAGTGAACAATTGTTCTATTAAGAAAGTTTCCAAAGTTATTCAATAACATGTGATCCATAACAGTTTTGTATGATGTCCTACGTTACCAATGAACTTGTTTCCACCCTACAAGATGTCAAAACATTCCAATACTTACTTGTCTTCCAAATCTTACATGTTTATTGCACTAATGAATTTCAGAAGGTATCCGGTTACTCAAACAAGATTCATGTGCTATTAATGACCCCAAAACGTTTCATTGATATACCAATAAGTTCCTACTTCATTGTTATGGAATTGATGACTGTAAAACACTACATTGATATGCCAATGAGTTCTTACTTCATTGTTATTGCATTGATGGTCTATTTATATGTCTCTTATTGATGTATCATTGTTTTAAAGTATCAAAAATGCAGTGGCAACCTAAATAACAATCTCAAAGATTAATTGAACTAAGTGATGGAAGTTCTCTCTTATCGGGTGGTATCCCAGGGGCATAAGCCTATCATGGATCGATCCCTATTTATGTGTTTATGGGTGGTATCCCAAGGGTATAAGCCTATCATGGGTCGATCCCAGTTGATATGTACTGGAGGCAGCCTAATGGTCACAGTACAGTACAGTAATGATTACAAAGATGATAAGAATGAAGGTAAAGTGATTGAATAAATACAATGTACAGGTTGTCACAAGTTGTAGTAAGTGTGGTCCACTCCTATTATGATTTATTCACTTGTTTTTGATTTCTATTGAGCTCCTATATCATATTTGATTATCTACAGCTTTACATACTCAGTACATATTTCGTACTGACGTAGGAAATATGTACTGAGTATCCAGCTGCTTTTGGTGAGCTCCAGTTTGCTTCGGGGCTTTCCATCTCATATCCAGTCACTTTTGGTATTGTATAGAAGTTAGTTATATGGCGGGGTGTGTCCCGACCTTAGTTAAACTCTGTGTATTGTCTAGAGGCTTTGTAGACCTAATGTACAGTCAAGGTGGTGTTTTGTTAATAGATGTGATGGCTCCAACGGCCAAGTATTGTATATACATATATATGTGTTGTCGAACTTATACAGGTGATTATTTCCTTTTATATGTGACATGATGCTGTCCGAATTTTAGGTTGTTATAGAGGTATGCATGGGAAGTATAAGGTTATGAGCTGGTTCTCCCGGGCCTCCTTGATTACGGGTGCCAGTCTGCCCCAATAAGATTTGAGGCATGACAAAAGTGGTATCAGAGAAGTTCGTCCTAGTGAGTTTACAAAGTCGTGTCTAAGTAGAGTCTTGTTTATCGGTGTGTCGTGCACCACATCTATAAGCAGGAGGCTATAGACATTTAGGAATTGTTTCTTTTCTTTATGTCTTAGATCGTGCGATAGAGCCTATATTGTATATGAAGTCATAGTTGACCACTGAATCCATTTGTTTCTCTTATTATAGTAATAATGCTGGTTACCAGAAGCAAGAATACCGGTAAGCAAGTAGATGTGGCTGCTGGAGAAGGGACTAGTAATTCACCCACTATACCAGCTAATCAAAGTGAGGCTCCAGCTGAGCATGCATCAGAAACTTCTTCCACTCCAGAAGAAATAAGGGGGAGGAGAACTATATCCCTAGAGCCACCTATTAATGTTGTTGATCAAGATCTTAGAAATACAGTGCAAATTTTGACTCGTATAGTTTCTGGGCAAGCTCAAGGGCAAGCCATTCCTACCACGGGTCCTAGTGGTATAGATAGGGAGGCTAGCCTTCGAACACAGGATTTTCTTAAGATGGATCCTTCCACTTTTACTGGATCAGATCTTAATAAGGACCCACAGGATTTTATTGATCAAATTCAAAGGGACTTAGATGTTATGCATGTAACGTGTAGAGAGACAGTGAAGTTAGCGGCACATAGATTTAAAGGGGAGGCTATATATTGGTACGAGGACTGGAAACGATCTAGGGGTATTGATGCACCCCCAGCTACTTGGAAAGAGTTCAAAGAGGCATTTCTTGATCATTATCTTCCATTTGAAATTCGTTAGGCCCGTGCAGATCAATTTTTAAATCTTCATCAGAGGAATATGAGCGTGAGGGAGTACAGTCTCCAATTTAATTCCTTATTGAGATATGCTCCTAATGTTGTAGCTACTATGGATGATAGAGTTCATCAATATATGGATAAGCTGGATCCATATCTGGTTAGAGATTGTACTATTACCACTTTTTACAAAGATATGGACATATCGAGGATCCAAGCTTTTGCACAGAAAATGGAAGATCAGAGGTAGAGGAGAAAAACACAGGAATTAGAAAGAGGATATTCCAAGAGGGTCAGATCTACAGGGCATTTTATGGCATCCCAAGGAAGGTTCAGACCACAGTTTTCTGCTAGACCACTTAGGCCATTATCTTCTTATTCTGAATCTAGTGCCCCACCATAGTTCTAAGGGTACAGAGAAAATTAATTTGGGCACAGAAGTGAGAGTCAGAGTTCACGGAAAGTGGGGTACCAAGGGTAAGGAAATATGAGCCAATCGAGACCTTCTCGAGAGCCATCCAATAAATGTAAAAGGTATCATTTGGGCGCATGTCAACTGGGGACTAATGTTTGCTTTTGGTATGGTATGTTGGGGCATATGATGAGAGAATGCCCATGAAGGGGCATAGGGGGTATGGCACGACCTACGGGGTCATTTGTTGCATCATCATCATCGATGCCTTATTCAGGAAGGGGTGCACAACCAATGGGTTGTGTTAGAGGTGATAGAGAAGCCACGAGTTCTAGCGGGGCTCAAAATCGTACGTATGCTCTAGCGGATCGACAGAATTTAGAGGCTTCCCAGATGTGGTTATGGGTACGTTGTCTATCTTTTTATTCGATTTATATGCCTTAATTGATCCTGGTTCTACATTATCTTATGTTACTCCATTGGTTGCTGGAAAGTTCGAAAGAATACCCGAACTGTTAGTTAATCCATTTGAAGTGTCCACACCGATTGGGGAATCTGTTATACCTAGAAGGGTTTACCGAAACTGCATAGTAACTATTTGTGGTCATGATACGATGGCTGATCTTGTGGAGTTAGAAATGGTATATTTTGATATTATAATAGGTATGGACTGGTTGGCGTCTTATTATGCCACAATTGATTGCTGCATGAAAAAGTTATATTTCTATTTTCCAAATGAATTAGTCCTTGAATGGAAAGGTGAAGTTAGCGCGCCAAGAGGTAGATTTATTTCTTATTTTAAGGCAAGAAGAATGATTTCCAAGGGATACATATATCATTTAGTTAAAGTAAGGGATACAGAAGCGGAGCTACCAACTCTTCACGCTGTTCCAGTGGTAAATGAATTTTCTGATGTATTTCTTGAAGATATTCCAGGTTTGCCTCCTGAACGAGAAGTAGAGTTTGGTATTGATGTAATACCAAGCACCCAACCAATCTCCATTCCTCCGTATAGAATGGCCCCAACAGAATTACGAGAATTGAAAGAGGAATTAAAGGATTTGCTAGAGAAGGGATTCATAAGTCCTAGTATGTCCCCCTGGGGAGCACCAGTGTTATTTGTGCGCAAAAAGGATGGCTCGCTGAGGATGTGTATTAATTATTGTCAATTGAATAAGGTGACTATTAAGAATAAATATCCTCTCCCAAGAATTGATGATTTATTTGATCAGTTACAGGGTGCCAAGTGCTTTTCTAAGATTGATTTGAGGTCAGGTTACCACCAAGTGAGGGTCAAAGAGAAGGATATGCCCAAGACAGCTTTTCGAACACGGTATTGTCATTATGAGTTTCTAGTTATGTCATTTGGGCTAACAAATGCACCCGCAACTTTTATGGATTTGATGAATAGGGTGTTTAAGCCATTCCTGGATGTATTTGTGATAGTTTTTATAGATGATATTCTAGTTTATTCTAGATCAGAAGAGGACCATGCCAATCACTTACGACAGGCATTGCAGACTCTTCGTGATTTTAAGCTTTATGGAAAGTTCTCTAAATGTGAGTTTTGGTTAAAGTCGGTGGCATTTTTGGGTCATATTGTATCTAGTGAAGGGATAAAGGTTGATGCTCAAAAGATAGAAGCTGTGAAGAACTGGCCAAGGCCCACAATGCCTACGGAGATTCATAGTTTTCTCGGGTTGGCCGATAATTATAGAAGGTTTGTTAAAGGGTTTTCTTCTATTTCAGTACCCTTAACCAAGCTAACCCATAAAGCATCCAAATTCCAATGGAATGATGCCTGTGAGAAGAGTTTTCAAAAGTTAAAGAACAAGTTGATTTCTACACCCGTGTTGGTACTTCCAGAAGGCACCGAAGGGTATACAGTTTGTTGTGATGCTTCCAGAATTGGTTTAGGATGTGTATTGATGCAGCATGGTAAGGTAATAGAATATGTTTCTAGACAATTGCGGCCACATGAGAAAAATTATCCTACACACGATCTTGAGCTGGCAATAGTTATTTTTACTTTAAAGATATGGCTCCACTACTTATATGGGGTTCATGTTGATATATATACTGACCATAAGAGCTTGCAATATATTTTTAATCAGAAGGATCTAAATTTAAGGCAGCGGAGATGGGTTGAACTATTAAAGGACTACGATGTTGATATCTTGTACCATCCAGGGAAAGCAAATATGGTAGCTGATGCATTAAGTCATAAGGCTATGATGGCACCTATAGAAAGGCAAGGAATGATTAAAGATCTTCACCAGTTAGCTAGTTTGGGAGTTTACCTTCTTGAAACTCCGGATAAAGAGCTTATTGTACATAATGCTGCGAAATCTTCATTAGTAGCTGAAGTGAAATAGAAGCAATATGCAGATCCTATTTTATTACAGCTTAAGGAGAACGTTCATAGTGGTGCGACCAAGGCATTTGAGCTTATGCGAGAAGGAGTACTTCAGTGCCAAAACCGATTGTGTGTGCCGGATGTAGACGGGCTAAGAAAGAAGGTTATGACAGAGGCACATTGTTCAAGATATTCCATTCATCCAGGATCAACCAAAATTTATCAAGATTTGAAAGATATGTATTGGTGGAATGACATGAAAAACATTGCAGAATTTGTAGCTGAATGTCCAAATTGTCAAAGAGTTAAAGTTGAGCACAAAAAATCCGAAGGTTATATGCAATGCATTGATCTTCCAAGCTGGAAGTGGGACATGATCAACATGGATTTCGTTATTGGTTTGCCTCGTACATCCCGGAAGTTTGATTCTATATGGATGATTGTTGATAGGCTTACCAAATCCGCGTATTTCCTACCAGTTAAGACCACTTACACAGTTGAAGAGTATGCGAAGCTGTAAATTAAAGAGATAGTCCGATTACATGGAGTGCCAATCTCTATTATATCAGATCAGGGAACCCAATTTACCGCAAACTTTTGGAAGTTTTTTCAGAGGTGTTTGGGAACACAAATGAAGTTGAGTACAGCTTTTCACCCTCAAATAGATGGACAAGCAGAACGTACCATCCAAACACTTGAAGATATGCTACGAGCTTGTGTAATAGATTTTAAGGGCAAATAGGATGATCATTTACCTCTTATTGAGTTTGCCTACAATAATAGCTATCATTCAAGTATCAAAATGGCACCATATGAAGCTTTATATGGAAGGAAGTGTAGATCACCAATAGGATGGTTCAAAGTGGGTGAAATTCTTTTGTTCGAACCGGATCTTGTTTATCAAGCCATAGAGAAGGTTAAAGTAAATCAGCAACAACTAAAAACAGCCCAAAGTCGACACAAGTCATATGCGGATAGTAGAAGGAGAGGGATAGAGTTTTCTATAGGTGATTGGGTATTTTTGAAGGTATCACCAATAAAAGGGGTAATGAGATTTGGCAAGAAAGGGAAGTTGAGTCCACGTTATATAGGCCCGTATAAGATCACTCGAAGGTTTAGACAAGTTGTATATGAATTAGAGCTACCCCAAGAGCTCTCATCAGTACATCCGGTATTTCATGTGTTAATGCTTCGAAAGTGCATCAGAGATCCACCACATATCACTTCTACTAAGGATGTGCAAGTTGCGGAAGATCTTACCTATGAGGAAGTGCCTATTGCTATTCTAGATCGCCAAGTTAAAAAGATGAGAAATAAAGAGATAGCATCAAGTACGTTGGAGAAATCGTCAAAGGAAAGAGATTACATAGGAAGCTGAGGAAGCAATGAAATCTAAGTACCCTCATTTGTTCAAAGATGAAGAGGAAGTTCAAGAAACGGAGTTAGAACATTAACAAGTAAGTTTTTTTTTTTATATATGCATAGTATTTATGTGATGATGTGAATGTTAATAACGGACTTGAACTTGTTTCGATTGAATAACTACGCTAACATTTGAGGACGAATGTCCTAAAGGGGGGGAAGGATGTAACACCCCGTATTCAAGTACGTGTATTGGCATATTCAAGTACGTGTATTGGTCTTATTTATATGGAATTAATTTTTTTTATTTTATTTATATCAGAATTAGCCCATCGATGGTTCCATGTGAAGGTTATTGAATAAGCTTTCCAATGATATAAAGATTTCCAAAAATGGATAGGTTTCAGATGTAATCGAGCACGTTCAAAACTATAAAACGGTGGCCGAGATATTTGGGAATAGTAAATGTGCAGGAAAAATTCCTGCACACAAACTACTGAGGCCAGCCGAATTTTTGGGTCAACTTCGAACAATCATAACACCCTTAATATAATGAACTAGGAGAGATGCAACCTATTAAAAGAAATATCTTTGATTCTTCTTTCCAATGCAATTGGTTTCATCAAAATCCAACGTCTGAGTAAGGAGTTATACTCGTTTTACTTCAGCCCATCAAAATAGATTTTTAGGGTCAATTTCAAATGACCATAACTCTTTGTACAGGACGAACTGGGTGTCCTACTTTATATAAAATGAAAGCCCTTTGAATTATCCTTCCAACGATACCAATTTCACCCAAATCCGATATCGAAGAAAAGAGTTATGGTCGATCTACTTTAGCTTATCAAAACAGTCCACCAAAGGACAGATTTGACATTATTTAAATTTTAAAGGCATTTTGGTCATTTCCTATTATATTATGGACGGGAATATGTGTATATATACATGTATATGAGTTCCAAAAATCATTTTCATCATCAATCATTGAGAAAGAACAAACCCTAGCCAAATTTGACCTTTAAATTACTTTTGATTCAACCGTAGAAATTCTAAAGTAATCCGATAACTGTGTTTGTCATCTCAAGAGCTTCGAACGGCACCTATTATTTGTGCAAATAGGATTGCATAATCAAGAGGTGAATTCTAAGGTATGAATATTGTTTGCCTTTGTTCTTTTCCATATGTATATGTGTGATAGAGGATTATATGTATTGGTTGTTATAAAAAGGTGATGAAAATAGGGTTATGGACTATTTTGCATAGTTTGGTTGCATTGAATTGTGGAAGATGGATATGTTAATTGAGTTATGGAAGGTGGATATGGTAATATACTATTGAATTGATGATTATTTATGTATATGACTCAATTTGGTTTAATGGATTGGTTGGAAGGATAAATGAATCCAAACTTGATATTGGAGGATGTTGTATGAATATGCATGGCATGTGAATGTAATTAGAGTATAAGAGGGTTAAAGTGACACCCTTTATGGTGTAATTAAGGCTTACTACTTAACCACTAGTTTGGTGAATTCAAATAATTGAATTGTGACGTTTGGTCGCTAATACTAGATTGCTATATATGTTAATTGTAGATAAGTAATCTGAAAAGACAGGAAGTTCATTTGGGACTAGTATTGAAGGTTGACAATCAGGTATGTAAAGCATACTCTATACCATATCTTTGGCATGAAAGTGAACAATTGTTCTATTAAGAAAGTTTCCAAAGTTATTCAATAACATGTGATCCGTAATGGTTTTGTATGATGTCCTACGTTACCAATGAACTTGTTTCCACCCTACAAGATGTCAAAACATCCCAATACTTACTTGTCTTCCAAATCTTACATGTTTATTGCACTAATGAATATCAGAAGGTATCCGGTTACTCAAACAAGATCCATGTGCTATTAATGACTCCAAAATAAGTTCCTACTTCATTGTTATGGCATTGATGACTCCAAAACACTTCATTGATGTGACAATGAGTTCTTACTTCATTGTTATTGCATTGATGGTCTATTTATATGTCTCTTATTGATGTATCATTGTTTCAAAGTATCAAAAATGCAGTGGCAACCGAAATAACAATCTCAAAGATTAATTGAACTAAGTGATGGAAGTTCTCTCTTATCGGGTGGTATCCCAGGGGCACAAGCCTATCATAGGTCAATCCCTATTTATGTTTTTATGGGTGGTATCCCAAGGGCATAAGCCTATCATGGGTCTATGCCAGTTGATATGTACTGGAGGCAGCCTAATGGTCACAGTATAGTATAGTAATGATTACAAAGATGATAAGAACGAAGGTAAAGTGATTGAATAAATACAATGTACAGGTTGTCACAAGTTCTAGTAAGTGTGGTCCACTCCTATTACGATTTATTCACTTGTTTTTTTATTTCTATTGAGCTCCTATATTATATGTGATTAGCTATAGCTTTACATACTCAATACATATTTCGTACTGACGTCCCCCACGGGGGACCTGCATTTCATGCTGCAGGCATAGGTACCTCAGCTCATATACTGCACAAGTAAGAGCCAGGATATACAGCTGCTTTTGGTGAGCTCCAGTTTGCTTTGGGGCTTTCCGTGTCATATCCAGCCACTTTTGGTATTGTATAGAAGTTAGTTATATGGCGGGGTGTGTCCCGACCTTAGTTAAACTCTGTGTATTGTTTAGAGGCTTTGTAGACCTAATGTACAGTCAAGGTGGTGTTTTGTTAATAGATGTGATGGCTACAACGGCCAAGTATTGTATATACATATAAATGTGTGCTCGAGCTTATACAGGTGATTATTTCCTTTTATATGCGACATGATGTTGTCCGAATTTTGGGTTGTTATAGAGGTATACATGGGAAGTATAAGGTTATGAGCTGGTTCTCCCGGGCCTCCTCGGTTATGGGTGCTAGTCCGCCCCAATAGGATTTGAGGCGTGACAATAGCTATCTATCTATCTATCTATCTATCTATCTATCTATCTATCTATATATATATATATATATATATATATAAAGTTATTTATGTATATGAACTCTTGAATGCGTACTATATATATCACATCCACAAGCATATTACCTTATAATAGACCGTTATCGACATCGCGTGATCACTGTAATTTCAAAAAAAATTATATATATATTAGATTATCTATATAATTATTTTTATGAAAATAATATATATATATATATTTGATTACATATATATAATTATTGGTCACTAAAAATTATTTATTTTTTATTTTTTTAGTTAAAAAACCGACCATTTTTTTAAAATATTTTCTTTTTTTTTAATTAAAAACCGAACACTAGTGGTCGGTTTTTTTGAAAATAAATCAAAATATAATTTTTAAAAACCGATCACAATTGGTCATTTTTTAAAAATATTTTTTTATTTGTAAAATAATTAATAATTAATATAAAAATTATTGAAATAATTATTTTGAAATTTTAAAATATAAAAGCGACCACATGTGGTCGCTTTTAAAAAAAATAAAAATTATAAACATCAAAAACCGACCATTTGTGGTCGTTTTTTCAGTTTTTTTAGTAGTGAAATGTTAAACAATGGTAAGTAGTGTTATAAATGTATTTACATTATAGTGAATGTCTATCAAGATCTACTTTGATATCTATTAGGATTTGAAGCATCTGTCTTTTACTCAGACTAGGAGTAAATTTCTCCTATAAATAGAGGGGTTTTGTTCATTGTATTGACAATTTTATGATCTCTCATCCCTCAAGAGAAGAAATAAGAATTACTCTTTATTCTCTCTACTCTTCTTCTTTATTCTTTCTTGTTTTATAACACATTATCAACACGAGACTCTACTATCTCAAAGCTAAGGTATTATTTCTTTCTCTCTAATCTATGGGTATTAGCATGAGATTAGTACAATCGGCAACCTACCAATAAATGAACTCGTTAGAGTATTACTTAGCTAGACGACTAATTAGAAATAAAGTCATCAGGATAATCACTTATGCATATATAAATAAATCGATTTGGATCTTAACAAGAATATTAGTTTTATTATTTTAGGATTCATGTGTAAGTTGCATACAACATGCATACTATTACTATTTTCTATTAGTAAAGGTAAATATATTATTGACATGTCCCAATTCTTATTGTTAATAATAGATACTGCTTATATATTATGTTTGTAAAATATATTCTACAATAATATTATAAATTGGATACATCATGTTTGTTATACTTGGATTCCCGAGGAGTTAGAAAATAGTATACGGCCACTGGTAGTGGTATTTTTTATAATTGTCTTATGAATAAATTTGTTTAAGGTTACAACCATAAAAAATGATTTAATTTTACATTGGATTCTTGTCATATCACACTAAGATTGTAAGATATTGAGATAAAGTTTTGATGAACTATGATGATAAGGTGTTGGGTTCAAGTCCCATCGATATATGCCTAAGACGCCTTTATATGGATAAGATATTGAGTTTGAATCTCAATATACCATACTGATGATATTATGATGGCTAAGCCAAATTATGAGTATTGGGTGAAAAGTCATGAAATTCGACCCATTGCATATGCTCCATTCCATGAAGTGAATGTGGTAGTAATATACGATACAACTTACTTCATTCTTGAGGTGTATATGGTAACAATGCATTATATGTCTGAATGAAGACAAGTGATTGAATGCACGGATATACACGTGGAGGTACAATATGATAATGATCATCAAAAGTGATGATATTTTCTCACGCATATTATGATCATAAGATATGTTAGAGAAAAATTCTCTTAATCATATGTATGCCTCAATTTGTTCTTGTAAGAGGTTATGCTATCATAATTTGATAGGCTTAAGGAACGATTATATTTTATTTTTGGGGAATGAGAAACTTATTAATACAAACATACACTTGATTGTGATGGTATCACTACTCACCTCCGAATGAGGCAGAATAACTGAGAAGAGTTATTTCGAGATCTACTTCTAAAGTAGTAAATCTGAAATTTATTCATGTACTAGTAAATCTGAAATTTACTAAAGAAAAAATTACATGTCATGGTAAACTTGGAGTTTACTATAATGAAAGTTCATAAATCAACATGAATGATTGCGACATCTCGAAGATGTGCATACTGAGTATTGAACATATATTGAAGAATTAAAAAATTCTTCATGAACTCGCTTGTTCTCATCATAAGTTGGTTGGACCAACTAATTTTGGGATTGGATCCCTCAAAATCTGAAAAGTATAAACGGTGAATATGGGCCCGTTCACCTATATGTGAAATGTTGAAAAGATGCATCAATAAGATGATCACATGTACATTCATGGTCAACCTACGTTTGACATTCATAAAGTTACTTGTTCAATATAAATTGAGCATAATTTTCAGATTGTGCAATCAAGAAAGTTATCTTGATGATAATGGTTTGGCATTGAATGCCTCCGATAAATAGTTAAACTATTATTAATGAGAACAAAACTTCATGTATTGATCTAAAATATGATATATTGCAATAACATTTGTATGCATTAGACCAATAAATTATGATTATTTCTTCCCTCTCAATTGGTTCAAGGTCGGGAATCAATTATTCTATCTAATAATTTTGATGTGCGGTATACGATTAATGAATATACCATAATGCACAAAGATGGATTCCTCGAAGAAGTAGAGAATGTATGTTAGTTTTCCTAACATAAGGGGGAGACTATAAGCGCTATGAAATATGTAAGAAATTATCACCAGATCCTCATCCAAAAGATAATTCAAGTCAAATGTCGAAGGCATCTCATATTAAGCGTAAGTGCTCTTATTTTGTGTTCCTAAAGGACAAAGTCTATGCATACGTGAAGCGTGGTAGACTAATCGGTTCCAAATGAAATAGTCCTTGAAAAATAAGGAGCAAATAATCATAATAAGAAGGCAATGAGCTCTTGAAGAGCCTACGACATCATACTTCATGAAACCTTATGAGAGGTTCATGTACCTGAAAATATTAAAGTGATGAGATCTAAAAATGTTATGTCGCATTGTGAACCGATACTAAATGATATATCATCAATATCTTTGACATAATATTGGTGCAATATTGTGAAATATTACGAGGATCTTAATTCTACGTTAATTTAAGCATGCTAACGTAGAGAAATTTATCAAGTGACATGAAAGGAAGCATCTTGGTAAGTATTAAAATTATTTGATTTGCAGTCCAGATATTTGAAGATATCACTCATGAAATGTTGAATATTGTCACTTTACAAAACTTATGTGAAAAACTTTTAAGGATTCAAAACGCTTGAAGCAGATAAAAGTATCTGGTAAACTTATTTATAATCCTTATATTGTATAAGCTTATTGCTTGAACATCATTGGAACTCTTAGAGAGTTTTCAAAGCAATAGATTATTTGCTGAAATTTGAAAAATATCGAATTGAATTGGTTATGAAGTACCATATCTTAGTGCAATTGATGCACTTATGTACCATGTAAATACTACAAGGCCTATAGCCTTTTCGGTTAATATGTTAGCAAGGTATATTTCTACTCCTACTAGGAGACATCAAAATGGGATAAGATACATGAGCTTATTTTAATTTAAAGATTGCAGTCCCGATCTTACTGGTCATGCTGATGTTGGGTACTCATCTAACCCGCATAAATCTCGGTCTCAAACATGCAATGTGTTCACATATGAGGATACTGCCATATCTTGGAGATATACAAAGAAGTCTATCATAGCCATCTCATCGAACCATGCGAAATTATAGCTATTCATAAAGCAAACCGACAATGTGTGTGGTTGAGGTCCATGATACACCACATAAAGCTCGGTCTCAAATAGGCTATGTGTTCATATGTGGTGGTATTGCCATATCTTGGAGATATACAAAGCAGTCTATCATAGCCACTTTATTGAATCATGCTGAGATAATAGCTATTCATGAAGTAAGCCGAGAATGTGTATGGTTGAGGTCCATGATACATCTCATTCATTGTATTGACAATTTTATGATCTCTCATCCCTCAAGAGAAGAAATAATAATTACTATCTCTATTCTCTCTACTCTTCTTCTTTATTCTTTCTTGTTTATAACAAGTAGCATGTTATATAATTTATTTTATACGTTGATAGTATAAAGTTTTATCATACTATTATTGTGTATACTTTTCCTAGAAATATATGTTTCCTCGAATAAATTAATAGACATCTCAATTGTTAGGAAAGTACATAAGTTTACTGGCTAGGTGGTACTGCCTTGGCCAAACATGTTGATTCCAAATAACAAGCACTAGACAGGCGGGTCGTGCCTAAATTCAGGCATGACCAGACCCAAAATAATGTTAATACACCCATGTTTGGAATTAACCCTACCTTTTGTTCTTTTGTGTACTGCAAAGAATATATGTAGATCCGTCACAAGGATATGAACATATATATATTCGTTTCAAATGTATAGTATATTTTAATTCCATTAATGTGTATTAATCCCATTACTAACTATTAACTTCTCCTCTTTGAAACAAACCTTGCAGTCTCCTATATATACTGATACACATAAAAAAACATATTCGTCCACTCAAATGTTTTTCACTCAAATATTTCGAATGTGCTTGGCTTGTGTCAAATTTTCTCGACACCTCTATATATTGTTGGTTTATAAGTGAAATGTGAATGGACGATAGCGGAAAAGAGCGAATTGTGCTTTGACTTTTTAAAGAGTTTCTCTCATATTGTTGGGAGAAAGGAACATTCTTGTACTTAATGATAGAAAACTTTTTCATGTGGATAGTGAGGCAAGAAGAAGACAAGCCTTACATTGTCGTCAACTCTCTCTCGCTCGAATTCTTATTTGTCAAATTATCGAAAGATTATCTTTTTGGACAAAATTCATTTGAAACTTGAGATTTGATGATGCTTTAATCCAGAAATCCGATGTGAAAATTTTCTACATTTGAAGACAGATACGAGCATGTGCAGACACATGTAACAATACGCCTCGAAGGGATGGAATCCTTCGAGGCACTGTTTGAATAACGAAAAGTTGAGATGCGGTGTATATGGCCATGTGATGATGCACATGCCAACGTACATCGCAACGCATGTCGGCCAAAACATTCTGTTTTGCGCAAGGGACGAAATGTGGCTGCATGTAGGTCCGCATGTCAGCCACAGTCCAAAACAGTGTGATTTTTTATGAACCATTGCTTTCTTTCTGAAACAACACATTTGGATATAAATATCTTATTTTTTCCTCAGATATGAGTATGAAATTTTGAAGTGACAGAGCATTGAGTGTGTTTGTCGTTCAGTAGGATTTGAGGTATTGCTATTCTACTGTAGTGGTTCATTTTATCCTGGGAGGATATATTCCATAACCTCGGTATTTGGGGGTGATAGTTTTCTTAAGGATACACCGTGAATTCGGTGCACTTGAATCTTTCTATCTTCATCTTTTTTCTTGATGGTTTTTCTATTTTTCAAAAAATAGTTTGAAGTTCTTTGTGTTCTTGAAGTTCATGCTGTAAATATAGATTTTGTGCCAAGAAAACAACAATCTTAAGAAAATTATTAGTACTTGTTATATCTATATTTGGTTTCTAGAGATTAAAACCTTTTGATTTTCCACTCTGTTTGAACTTGATACTGATTTGAAGATATAAAAACATCATCAAAAGTTAAAGTTCATTCGATCGGGGATTGAAAGAACATTGTTTGGACTTGATACTGATTTGAAGATAAAAAAACATCATCAAGAGTTAAAGATCATTCGGTTGGAAATTTGAAGAACATAAAAACTTCATCGTCAAACTAGAAACAAGTATACAAAGATTAATTCATTATTGTTAGTATTTTGAGCTACTAAATTGTTTGTCCATTTGTGATAGAAAATTACTAATGAAAATCAAGTCAATGACAACAACTAATATTGCTACTTCGAGTCGTTCGAATGTTGCTCTTGCCATGGTATTGACTAATAAAATCAGAAAAAATTTCTGGTGTTGATTTCAAAAGACGTCAACAAAAGATTTTCTTTTACTTGACTACTTTAAGTCTGCAAAATTTTATCACAGAAAGCATTTTTGAATTGTCGGAAGAACAAAAAAAAACAACAACGCGTCACAGTGACTGAAGCTTGGAAGCAATCAGATCTCGTATGTAAAAATTACATTCTGAGTGATCTACAAGATAATTTGTACAATGTGTATGTTCAGTTCTAAGTGAAATGTGAATGAAAAATTGAGGAAAAGGAAAAATATGAGTTCACTTTATAAGGAATGTTTCTCCCACACTGTTGGGAGAAAGAAATGCCCTTCTGCTTAAATATAGAAGTACTCATTTATGTGGACAGTTAGAAAGGAAGAATACAAGCCGCGCGCCATCATCATCGTCGCTCTCTCGGCTTGGCCTCAACTTCAACTTCAAATTCGAATTTGGATTTGGAAAATGATAGATCAGGAGATTATCTTTTTATAAAATTCATTCAAAATTTGAAAGTTAATGACCTTTTAATCCAAAAATCCAATATGAAAATTTTCTCCATTTGCAAACGTACATGAGCATGTGCAAACGGATGTCATAAAGCATCTCAAAGGGATGCTACCTTTCGAGTCACTTTTTGAAAATAGAAATGGGACTTGCAGGCACACTTGGTCATTTGCAGACGCAGATGCCAATGTAAGTCAAAATACAGGTCGAATAAGACATTCTGTATGCTACCTACAACAACATGACGCCATCGATCGTCGTAGATGGGATCCGTAGGTGACACTAACATTTTAAAAAGTCACAGTTTTTCATGAACCATTGCTTCTTTTATGAAGCATCTCCTTTTTTGCTATAAATACCTAATTTTTCTTCAGGTAAAGTACAAAATTTTAAAGTAAAAACACTCTTTTTCTTGAAAAACTCAAGTGTGATTTATAAATCATTGAGTGAACTCGAAGATCGATAGACTTTAAGGTACCATTATTCTATTATTGTGATTTATTTTATGCTGAGAATACTTATTCCATAACCTCATGTATTTGAGGGGAATAATTTCCTTAAGGACACACCATGAATTCGGTGGACTTGAATCTCTCTATTTTTATCTCTTTCTAAACATTCGAATTTGTTATATTTTAGAAAATAGTTTGAACTTCTTGTGGTTGTTCATAAGTGGTTTGAACTTGTAGTTGAAGTTCTTATTGAAAAAATAGAAAGTTTGTTTAGTCTACCCGAAAAACAACAATTTAAAGAAAATTATTAATCATATCTGTATTTGGTTTCTAGAGATTAACACCTTTTGATTTTCTATTCGATTTGAACTTGATACTAATTTGAAGATATAAAAACTTCGTCAAGAGTCAAAGTTCATTCGGTTGACTATTTGAAGAATATAAAAACTTTATTGTTAAACTAAAAACGCGTTGTTTAAAAGTTAAAACATTATTATTAGTGTTTTATCCTTTTTGATTCCATTGATTGAAAAAATAGTGGTTTTTGACTTTTTAAAATCATTTCAAAACTTTAAAGAAAATTTTGAAATAACTTAAGAAAATACAGAGCCACCACTTAATTTTTTTAAAGAAATTATCAAGAAAAACTAAAAATTTTCCAAAAGCTTAAAAATAGAAATAAATCTTTGAAACAAAAAAACTAATTAAGGATTCAAATAACTCGTTGAGAAGATTTTTAAGGCACCAAAGAGCATCCATTAAAAATAGTTGACCAAAAGACTAATTGATCGATTTGACTAATTTTGAAAACACGGTTAATTTTATAAATTCTTGAAATTCATTTGCGAGATATAACTTTCATTTTATTCAAGTGAAAAATTATTTATTTAAATTAAAGAAAAACTCTCTCAAAAGGAAAGGCTAACTAACTGTCTAACTTCAATTATTTGATCAATTTAGGGAAGGACAAATTAGTTTCAATCAAAAGAGAAAGAAAGTGATTTGAATATCATTTTTGATAATAGAAAATTTTATCTTTAAGGAAAAAAATACCAATTTAAACAAGTTATAAAATTTGACTAATTAGATAAAATGTTTAGATTTTTACAAGAAAATAGATTTTTAGGTTGAGATGAGAATTCACTTAACTAAATAAATCAATTTAACACATGGAGAAAATAAAATGTCATTCCTGGTTTTTCAAAGGCTTGTTCTACAGGGAATATATAAAGCAATTTACTTTTATTAACCCAAGAAATTCAACTATATAACCAATGATTAAGAAAAAAAATATAAAGATATAGCAAAATGACAATTCAAAAGGGGAATTTCATTTGATTTAACCAAATTTAAGTGTTCATTACAACAAATATTCAAATAGAAATTTACAAATAAACTAAAGAAGAAAGTTTTAAGTATTAGGCCCCTTTTTGGCCAATTTCAAATTTGGTCAAGTTCGATACTATTTTTATGAACATTTTAAGCCCTTTTTTAGCTGTATATCAGCTCCTTCCCTCAGTTTTGCTCTTTTTGAGCATATATATCAATTTCCTAAACCTGTATGTAACATATTTTTGTTGTATATATTTGTATACAACCTTGATCTTAGTAACTTTTTAGTCCATTTTTGGATTTGGAGAAGGCTTGGATTTGACAGATTGAGCCTTCATGGTCCATTGAAGAAATGCAAGGGACATGAGTCCAATTGGACTCCTACAAGGATGATGCACACACACAAAAAATGATAAGGATTAATGAAATGCAATAGTAAGCCGTGAGTACATATTAGATTATCAGTAAGCACGCTCATAATTTGAAAGAATTTCACATCCTAAAGTGTTACTTGATAGAGAGAAGATTGATACATAATTTCTCAAAGGTAAAAATGCAGTAACAAGCACATCACAAATATACCTCAAATCAGATTTTCTCGCACGCACAATCGCAAAACAAAATGATTGAACTTGACTAAATTTATATTATGAAGACACTTATATAAATGGACAAATCGATATGCATCTTTCAAGCAATGAGACATCTTTAGAAAACAATAAAAAAGAGAAGAAAAAGAGCTTATGGCTTTAAAATATTAGAAAAGAATAACCAGACAATCAGTCAAGACCGAACAAGGACGGGTAGATAACGAAGCAAATCAGATCTCAAAGCTCTCCATTAGTATGGTAGATCAGTAAGATGCTCTTAGGCATGATAGCTTAAGAATAGATATATGTTATGACAAAGACATATCTCACTTCTAGTTCTGATTTCTAGAATCAACCACTCAAATATTTGTTCTCATTCTTAATTCATGGACTTTCTTTTAATACTTATACATTACGAACTACCTACTTCAACCGTACAAATCAATGGAGACAAAAAATCACCATTACTAATCGAGATAAACGAGTGAACTTTGTAACTTTATTTGTTAAGCAAAAATAGAAACAAAGCCAATTTGTCAAACCTAAAACCTGCTTATTTCTAATCTGAGGACAGTTAGCACAAACAACGACAACACTGGGGCAAATCTAGAAGTAAATCAACACGATCACATAATTAGACTTTAAATAATACTCTTAAAGAAAAGAAAGAAACTTGAGAGCTCTTGACGTCTTGAACCAATTCATGAAACGAAATATGTTGAACATTTAATTAAGAGAGGAGAAAAACAATATAGTATCAACAGAAAGTTCAAATCAATCAACATTGAAGACGAACAAAACGAAACATATTTTCTCTTTAGTTAACATATAACAAATCCTAAGTGCTATAACAACAACTCACTAAGAAAGAATCATGAAATCAAAATTTCAAAGAAAGGGTTCAAAGAACAAATGACAGTTATAACAGAAAAATATCGCCACAACTTTTATTTCAGTGCATCCAAACCTATAGTCTTCAAGGCCTCTACAACACATAATTCCATCATTACTAAGGATTGAAATTGCCACTAACGTGAAGAAGGAGGAAAAGAAGAAAGCTAATTAATGTATTAATGAGAGAGATATGTTTATCTTTTTCAGACTGGAAATGGGACTACAAGCTCTTTTTCGACCGACTTCGATCACCATAATTTCAATTTCAACTCATCGAATTTTAGATAAGTTCGTCTGAGTTTGATTTTTCTTCTAGAATTCCTTCTTGAATTTTTGATTATGTAGGATTAGAGGAATGCTCCTCCAAAATCCTCAATTTATTCTTCAAAATTCCTCACCTCTAATCCTCTATTTATAGAAAAATTGAGGTTGTTTTTTGGGAAAAATCGAAGGGGTAAAAAGGGAAAAATAAATAAAGTTTTTTGAATTTCAAAATTTGTGGATAAGAATTAAATTTTTCAGCTTATATCAATGAATTTGGACCAATTTTGGGGAATTCATAGTGAATTCCTGGAAAATTTGGAGGAAAAAGATAAATTTCCCCTTAACCAATCAAAATTTTACAACATGGTACCGTAATGTTCGCATCGTTGCTTCTGCTTGTGGTTGTTGGAGTTCGATTTGTTCACTGATATCGGGTTGCTAGAATTGTTTGCTGTTGTTATCAAATGTGTTGCATTATATTTTGAAGTTGTTATTGTTGATATTCTGTTGTTGTAATCGGGTAAAGGAGAAAGGGTCATATGGGTCGGGTCCGTTACGGGTCAGGCGTTGGGCTGCTGTTATTTGTTGGGCCTGGGGTGGAAGGTTGGTTCGAGTAAAAGGAATGGGCTCGGGTTTGGTATTAAAATTAAAAGAGGGTAGAGGTTAGTCTATTTTCTAAACAACCTAGTTGTTAGAATTTAAATAAATTGTATTTAGATTTTAACCAAATTAAAAATCAACTGGCCCATTGTATTGCAGTTTCAGTCAAATTTATTTCAATTATGATCATTGACTAAATTTAAATAAAATCCAATACGAATTACTAATCGGTTAATCCCGAGTTTCGTGGTTGAATAAAAATCAAACGAATATTTTTCAAACAATCATTTTTCATAATAAATTATATTTAAGTCAAGATTTTACCCATTTGAATTAATTTTTAAGATAATCCTTGATTAAAATTTGATTTTTCATAAAATAATTATTAAGTAACTAAATTATACGATCTCGTATACACGAATACAAAAATATATAATCTCTACTTAAAATGAAAAAAATTTCTAAATAAATATTTTGAAAAGTTTTTATTCAAAAAAAATAAATATTGTAATTTTATTTAAGACTGAACAAACTCAAAACTAAACCTAGTCATGAAGGACCAAAATTAGGTGTCAACAACTACCTCTCTCTTTGGGTGGGGTGCATGTAAGTAACCCTGGACAAAAGGAGTTTGATGTTCCTAATTTTGTCCGACCTCAAATTCATTTTTCAAAAGATGTTGATTTTCGCATGGATTTTGAGAAGTTATGACCGAACCTCAGTATCAGGGTTCCTACACATCTAGGTTGCTTGTAGAGGCGGATCCAGGATATAAATTTTTTGGGTTTGCCATGTTAGATAAAAATAAAACCAAATAGTAACTAGGGGTATTTGATCCCACAACCAAGATGTTGATAAAACTTTTACAAGTCCCTCTACTTTACTAGACCAACAATATACTTTGTTTGTGGGTTCCCAACTTATAATTCTTATATATTTACTAGATTTCTCTATATAAATACTAATCCGTACGAAAGTTACTGGGTTCTCGGGAACCCCCACCAGGCCCCTAGATCTGTCCCTGGTTGGATGAGAATTCAGGCCACTATAGTTTATAAATCTTGATTTTTAAGCACGATTTTCAAAGAATTCACAAGCTATTCCAATTTTTAAATGTTGGTAAAATCTAAAAGTTAGGGAATAAGAGGATTGGAGGGATGCGGTTGGAATGCAGTTGAGTTTTCAACATAGAGCCTAGCCTATATATTCTCGAAACATAAAAAATCAGATTGCTTGTAGTTCGACTAGATCGATAGAAAAGATAATCTTTTATTTTAGACGATCTTTGGATTCAAATAAGTGACAAGTTGTTCGAGATATGAAAAAGAGGCATGTAATTATCTTAGTTACGAATGTGGCACACTTTACCAGTATAACTAAGCTACATGGACATAATTTTCAAGGCTCTAGGTGTATTGTCACCCTGATTTAGAGGAAAAGAAAAGTTACTTCCGTTATGAGTTTAGAAATACTCAGAAAGTGACACTGAAATCAAAACCTCAAAACACCAGATGCCTTCTGATAGGGTTATAATTTGATGGTCGTGAAAGTCGTCTTTTAGCTCGTGTTCGAAGAGTTTAATATTCCTCTTCGAGCAATGTCCTAGTTTGTTGCTAAGAAAAAGTTCCACGTTGTGCTGCATCCTTATTGGAGTCGTCCTTTCCTATGAGTTTGGTTTGAGATTTTCATCATTTTGTATGCTCTCAACAACATCTCAAATAAAACTGTTAGGGATAAGCATAATTTACTAAGGAGTTTATAGTCTTTTATCATATCTCCGTATGAGTTACTATCTGAAAAATAATGTCATCCTCTCCTGTACCTATTTAGAGAAAAATAATTTTTATGATAAAAGACACAACAACCCTCTTGATTGTTGGATAAAATAACTATTTTGACGATCGAATTTTTTGCCATAGTGGGGCGGCCCTCTTGGGCACCGACGACCTTGTGTATAAAATGACTTATAGATAGGACTTAAAGTGGGGTGGCCCTCTTTACCACCTATAATGTTTTTTGTATGTGATCTAGGGTAAGTCTTGCATAAATTTCGTGTCAATACGACTTATAGATATCCCTTAAATTCCAAGTATTTGGGTAATCTTATGCATCATTTGATATTGGATATGAGGCGACTTATAGATATTCCTCGAATCGCTAGCTTTTGGGTACTCTTGCACACCATCCAACCTTGGATACAATATGACTTATATATATCTCTCAAATTGCTAATCTTTGGGTAATCCTGTGCATAGTAATCTTGAATATGACGCGGCTTATGAAAAACCCTTAGACCCACCAATTTGGTAATCTCACATATTCTCCAGTAAGGATTTAGTTATGACTAATGGATAACCTTTGAATTATTGATTTTTAGATAACCTTGCACACTATTCGGTTAGCATATTGTTGTGTCTTACAGATGACCTATGAATTATCAACTCGTAGGTAATATCGTACACTATACTATCTCAAATGTTGTGACTTATTGATTGCCCTATGATTATTAATTTCTAAGAAATATAATATGCCATCCGCTTTCAGATAGCATCATAAAGACGTTCTTTTAGATCATGTGCCTTTTGAACTTGATATAGTGATGCATTTAGATGCTGATAAAATGTTGAATATACTTAATGCCATGCTACATCACCTTTTGTATGGTCAATAAATATAAAAATATTGAGATATCCTCGATGCTAGATTATGTTATCTTCACATTGTTAATGGATATAAGTGCTTTAAAGCATATTGGAATGTCAAATCTTATCGTCTTGCATGATGAGCTATTATGAAGACTTATTTAAATGGTATGATGGCCCTCTTAGCAATAAAATATAATGAAATGACCCTCTCAGCAATAAAATAAAATGGCCCTCTTGAAAATGAAATAAAATAGCCCTCTCGGCGTGGCATGAAATGACCCTTTTGGCAATGAAATAAAATAACCCTCTTGGCATGAGCCTCTCAGTACTAAAATCTCCCTCTCGATAATAAAATGACATGACATGAAATGGCCTTCTCGGTGATAAAATAAAATGGCATAAAATCCCTCTTGATGATGGGATGAAATGGACCTCGCCTTTTGGACATGGAATGAAATAACCCTCTTGGCAATAGGATGAAATGACCCTTTCGATGTGGAATAAAGTTGCCCGCTCTTCATGGAATAAAGTGGACCTCTTAAATGGCATGTAAGAGCCACCATAATAATAAAATAAAATGATACACATGGAATGTAACGATATGCAACGGAATATAATGGAATGAAATATAATAAAATGGGATGTAATGAGATGAAATGGTATGTGTTGGGATGTAATGAAATGCATTAAAATGTAATGAAATGTAATAAGATGCAATGGTATGCTATGGAATGTAACTAAATGAAATGACCCTCTCGACAGTTTGAAACAAATATTCACCTGAGTCTGTTTGTTGGCGTGCTTTCTTCATGTATCTGTACTCAAAGTGGATGGTTAGTAGACAAGTTTCGCTTTTCCTGGCGATCACAAACAAACTTTATGAAAGTTTAAATTACAAATACTGTGTATCATACTCTTAATGACTTAATCTGCTATTAATATATCTTGTCCTTTGAAGGGGTATTTAAACAAGTCTATCGAATGTAAGAAAATGGGTGATATCTTTTTTTTTTTGGGACCGTTCAAATACCATTTGTTTCACTTCATAGAAAATCTGAGGAGGATTTTTATGCTCTTTCTCCTATTAAGTGATCCTTTTGATTGTGTTTCTATTATTTTGACTCTTTTGAATGTACCTGTGCTTAAGGTAAACATTCAGTAGGCATAAAGTCGCTTTTGGTAGCAATTATTTATAGAAAAAGTTCTAAATAAAATATTCATAAAGAGGATAAGACACTTTTGTATGTCATCCATATTTCTCTTGAAATAAGATAGACAAGTCAAAAGGTCCTTAATAAAGAGATAATTGAAGCCGTATTTGGGGCCATCTGAAAATACCATTCTTGAGCTTTATATGATTTGGTGCGAATTCTGATTTTCTTGGGGATTTTTGAAGAAGACCCCATTTTGTGTATTGATCCCTGCATCCATAGAAAATTATTAGTTTTGGGTGAAACTACTCCGTGTTGACCTCTTACGATCTTTGCTTTGCTTCTTACCATCTTTGAGGAGCTCCATCATGTTTGGACTTCCACCCTGACTCCCTATTTCAATATATGTTAGGCCAAAACTAGTTAAGTAGAGAATGTATATAGATTTTCAAAAATACTTTTGGTTTTTCGAAAACTTAGTTTCAAAAACATATGTAAAAGTTTTTAAAAAATCTTTGCAGTCATGTCATGTGCTAAATTAATGAACATTTTTCGCTTGAGGTTTGACTATATCTGATATCCAATGAAGAATTTTTGAAACATCATTATCGTTGTTGGGGAGTTCCACCAAAAGTTCTATCATAGCTGGAGATCTAGTTTATCTAGACTCTGTTACAGCTGGTGATTTTCGAAGTTTGGCTTTAACCTCCTGGTGCTGGAGAATTTGAAATTCATTCTCGTATGTTAGTGGAAATTTTGATGACCTTCTTAAAATTTTTGTCCCAGTTTGATAGTGTTTGAGATGATTTTGACTTGTGAGGATATTGAGACTTTCTCTCAAAGTCCTTGGCTAGTCTTTCTTCTCTTTGCTGGAGGATGAACTTCTTCTTTTGAATTTTCAGGATTCCTTATAAAAAATTTTGACCCAGTTTTCATTTTCTAGGATGATATGATCAAGACATTAGGGCGCCTACATATCCCATTGAAGTAGAAATCAGATCAACTTTAATTCACAACTATGCTAGAGAGACATAGGAAAAATCTAAAGAGATAACTGAAGTAAGATAAGCCGCCTACGTATACAGTTCTCAGGAATTGGTCAAGCATAGTTCATTACTATGCTGAGAGACGTAGAAAAATCTAAAGGGTTGACCAAAGACAACATAGGCCACCTATGTTTCTTATTCTTGAGAATTCAAGTTAAACATAGTTCATATATAAGAGGGAGTGAAAGATTTTTGTAAGGGGTTGACCGAAGCCGACATAGGCCTACTACGTATCCCATTCTCAAGAATTCAGATCAAACTTAATTCATATATAAAAGAGAAATTACACTGCTACAAAGCGTAAAAATAATTTTATTAAGGAAAAGTGTGATCACAAAGAAATAAACACAAAGAGAAGGCTAAATTCATACAATATCTCTTAACAGTATTTGAGTCGATTGATCTCAGCTATTCTTGGTTATCTATCTTGGACAAAATCATGATGCTTCTACAAAAATTGGTTCATATTCCCTTTTTCTCCGATCGTGATACAGGAAGGATCAACCGCCCATTTCTTTAGATTGAATCAGGATCAATTGGCCAATTGTGGGACACAATGTCTATGCTAGTTTTGGCATACCATCGTAAGAGCATGTTAATATATCAACGTATTCTTCACACAACTTGATGAATTTTCTCCTTCTTGCTTTTGTTGGATAGGTCCCAATTATGGTCTCCTTAACTTTACCTAGATCAACCATCTTAGACTACTCAAGGTTAGGCCTTTTCCATCTCGAAGTCTTTTAGTACACTGTCAATCGTTCTATAATTATTGCTTCTTTGTCAAATTCTTCCTATTCATCTTTATCTATATCATTTTATTCATTTAGCTCTTGACAAAATATGACATTAGCAAGTTTTTTAATTACTATTATTTTTTCCAAAACAAGGCAAGTATAATAATAGCATGATAATTCAAAAAATAGAAAATAAGAATAACACGATTCAAAAAGATTTCCTAGATAAAGGAGGCATTTTTAAATTGAAATTTGGAAAAATATTTACAAACTATGACTCATGACTCGCACAATTATGGTCCCATGCCTTTTTAAAAAGGTAAAATACAAAAAAGAAATGTGAAACACAAAAGGTGGATCGCGGTGCCTCCCCTGGATCATCACCAATTTTAAGAAATACTAGAAATTTCTTTTTTATCCACCACAGTGGATGATGAGTCATGAGTGGAGTAGAGGTCCAATTTTATAAAGTCTCTCCAGGCACAACCATCCTCACCTCACTAGCCTCTGGGAAATTGTAACACCTCACATTTTTGGGCTAGAATTTGAACCTTCATTCCTATGTGTATAGATCTGAACCCAATAATTCAATATCAATATAAGTGGTCTGATAAATTATATAGTATGGGTACATTCTTTGTATATGAATTGAGATCATTAAAATCTCCTAACTCAAAATTGTGTTGAGAACTTTTCTACCGATAAAGTTTTAGCGGACGCTCCTACTTGGGTCAACTTTCAATGATCATTACTCCTAGAATATAACGAGTTAAGTGGACTACTATATATCAAATGAAATATCTTCTAATATTCTTTCCTAGGCATCCAATTTAACCTTAATCCGATACAGGAGTAGAAAGTTATGCACATTTTACTTAGGAGTGTTTGTCTGCCAAAATGTGGCGACTAAGTTGGTGAGTTGTTAACTAGATGATGAGATGTCAGCTCAAGTCATCAACCATAATAGAAAATGGACAAATCCAGTCGAAGATTGATGACTAGGGTGATGAGTTGTCAACAAACTGACGGGTTGTCAACTGAGAAATTCCTGGATCTTTTCCAAATTTTTAGGGGTATTTTGGTATTTTTCTCACCTCAAACCCTACCCCCACAACTTAAGTCACTCTTTAAATGGTATTTAATCATTGGATATTGGTTTTTCATTGCTCTGTCTCCTCTCCGCTGTCAAGCAAAATAAAACTAGATTTTTTTTCAAGGTTCAACTTCTGAGGCTTCAAACTCAAGTTCTTCTCAAAATCCTTCTATCAAAAGGCATGCAGTGCACTCCCTATTTTAATTATTATATGATTGCATCAAAATTACTTGGTATTTACATGTTTCTTAGTTATTTAACTTAAATTGGGGTTAAGGGTTTTTGGTGGTTATACTCTTGCATTATTTATTTCTTGTTTAAATGGTTTATTCATGATTTAAATGGTGGATTTCAATTTGGTTCTGGGTTCCTTGGTAATGGTGGAATTTGGCAATATAGTTTTCATAATATTTATGTATTTTGCCATAATAATGACCTAATCTTCAAACCATATCAAAATCTTGGTTTTGAAAAAGGATTCTACATGGTTTAAATAATCTTTTGAAACATTGTATTGTATTAAATTGTAAAAGGATAAAAAGGTTTAGAATGCGCTTGGGGCCATGGTTTTGGACTTTAAACTAAATTTGGAGTCTAATGGTTAAATGGTTATGGTATGGCATAATTGAAATGACTTGCAAGTCTATTGGTATGATGATACCAAGTTGTGAATGCCTTAATAAAAGACTCCATGGTAGGTATTATGTGCAAACTATTTTAATTTGGGCTTCTATAGAATTGTGTAGTTCACCGAGAAGGTGGAGTCCTAGTGGAACCAACACTGGAAAACACATTTATCGGTATTGAGGGTCTAAAACCACTGTGCCAAATTTACATAGTATATTCTTGGGAGGCTAATTGACTATTGGTGGATTTAGCCTATTCTCTAGTACATGCGGCTAACATGGAATGGGGCTCTTCTGGTAGGGGGAGTTGGACCCATATAACCCGTGAGTACCTTTAGATCAGCATGAGCTACACAATTCAGGACTAAATTTTTAAATGATCATGTAACATGTGCCTTTCCGTATCCCTGCATTCTCTCTCTATATAAAATTGTTGAGCAAATATTTTATGATTAGTTTTTGGTAATGGTATATATTTTATCCCTTTTCTTAGGTTGCATGCCAGTACTCGTCGTACGGACCATCCTTGGACGCTGCATCATTTCATGATTTAGGTTTCGAGGGATTTTCTTATAACCCTGTACAACATTAGGTGGTTTGGTATCCCCATTGGATAGTTGTTGAAGTAGTGAGCCCTTCATTTTTTGGAAGGCCCAATTTCTTTTAGTTTTATTTACTATTCCAAATCTATTGGTTTTATTTTGGCATAATCTGGGTCATGTCCCAACTTGGTTGATATTCTTTGGTTTGAGGATTTGTGGATAGTGTCTGGCTGTTAATTTTTGGATTTGAATCTTGAACTACGAACTTGATCTTTTTGTTCAATAAATTTCTTTTTTATTCTATTGGTTAGCTTCTACAAATTTATTATTCTTATGCTCTTGACGTAAGGCTAAGGGGGTCGTCTCAGGCCTTGGTGGATAGTGTCGGGCTGTCTCATGACAAGCTTGGTATCCAAGCACAGTTCAGGGCCACTGGGTGTTCACAAAACTATGTCGAGTATAGTTTTTTTATGGATGTGTAGCACGCAACACTTATAATAGGAGGCTACGAGGCATTTAAGAAATGTTTCTTATTCTTTCATAATCTAGATCGTGCTATAGTGTTATCCATATAAATGTTATCCAAATTCCTTCCTTGCTTTAATATTGTGGGCTATGACTCATTATTGAGGCAATACAAGTGAAAAAATCCTAGATTCCTAATGATGTGGTCCTTCTTGATCCTTCCTGATTGAGTCATCAAAAGTTTTGAGACAACACAATGACTTGAAAGGAGTCCGCTAGTACATCAGGTATATGGATTCAAGGGCATACCTCTATCTTTATGAATCATGTGTTTCAGCCTGAGGTAAGAGGTGTATTCAGTCCCTTTTCAAAAACTTTATTGCGAACATCTCGCTTAAGGCAAAAAGTATTTATTTGAATTTTAGGATAGTATTTTTACCTAAGAGGTAGTATAAATTGGGGTGTTATGACCATTGGATAGTAAGATGATCCCAAGGTTAATGTTATGAAGTCATAAGCTTAGAAGCTAGGGTGAGAGTAACTGTTTAGTGGAAAAGGTAGATGTACTCGTGCAACCATTAAGAGAGTGTTAGGGATGGTATATTCTTATGATGATTGGCTATGGTTTAGAATGACTTGTAGTTCTTAAGGCAGTTGGTAGAAAGAGAGAGGTTAGTTAAAATATTTGCATCTTTAGTTGAAATAGGAAAAGATCCTACGATGTCTAGCTATTGTAGTAGTAAAATTAATCATAGGTTGTAAATAGATGGATAGACTGGCTAATAATTTATAAATTTAGACTTCTTTGGGGAATCTTAGAAAGAGGTATTCAGTGATGTATATAATTTTGAAGGCAGTTTAAAGGTATGCCTGGATAAGTAGATGTGATATGAGGAAGGAGAATGTTCTAATAGACTGTAATGGGTTGTTAATATTAAGATCGACTATCTTGATATTAAGGTTTTACTATACCAAGAGTCCCTTTATCTTTTAGCTAACCATGGTTAACCAGTCTAGTAGGTAAGAAGTTGCGTAGTCAATTTTAAGGCATAGTAATAATGTTGTAGAGAAGATGTGTTGTAGGCCATAGTTAAGTGAAATAAGGAATTTAGGTTGTTTAATTTGTCATATATTTTGATGGACTAGTATAGGATGTGGAATGTTTCATTGGCAATGTTGATTGGTAATAACTGTTAAGCTTGAACTTTAGATGTTGGTTGTGATGATAAGAAAGTTAGATCAGGGATAGTGATTTGAGAATTATGGGAGTAAATTAGTAGGCTTGATTTGATATTTGGAAGAGCTTAGGTTGGTAACATATGAAAAATATTTGAGTGGATATATACGTGAGGACTAGTGTTAAAATGATTGATTGCAACTAAGTCATTAGGTGGATAAGAGTGTTAGGTTATAAGAATAAGTTGAACCCTAGGTAGCACGTTGTTAAATGAGTTTTTAAGTATATAAGTGTCATTCGTACCTAGTTCATATTCATGAATGTCTTAGTATGAAAGAGTCCAGGGAGTTTTTATATGGTGTTATTTAGAGTTGAATTAAGGGAAATATTGCTAGACAATGTGAGCCCTTGGTATAGTTTTAAAATTTTGGTAAGTTGTGAGGTTATATGATTAGAGACTTATTGCTAGTATACCAAGGAGCAAAGAATATATTGTTATGTTTTAAGAAGTGTGGACATGTATGTTCATGAGAGTTTGAGTTATAGGGCGATGGCTATAGAGGCTAGTGAAAGTTAAGAGTAGTATCCCCGAGATGTAGTGCCTTTAGATTATAGTTTATCGGGGAGAGTTTGGCATTCATGTGTGTGGTGATACCCCATTGTGCCGAGTGTTACTCTTGTATATTTAAAAAGAGGATATTTTTGCAAGTCTAGGATGGTGACCTTTGAGTCAAGGGGGAGATTATGAACTAAGGCAGGTCTTGAATTTTCTCATGGTGGTAATTTTCAGGGAAGAGTCATGATAACTCTACTCTTATTTTAGCAAATTTCTCCTATTTTGATTTAAGAGGACATTCTACCAATCTCTTATGCATTCAAATGGTGCCTATACCTAAGGTCTGAGTTCTCTATACAACTTTTGTTCATGCTCCAACCCCCAAACTTGAAGCAATAGCAACTCTCATCAATCCAAGCTTCCAAGTATTCAACTCTACTTTATGACGCTTATGATCCATATACTCATGTCTCACTTTATGCTTATTTCTAAGATACTGTACTCTCCATATGTTACCAACTCATTTTATGTCATGTCTTAGCACAAAGTGATGCTATATATGAAAATTCATGATCATTCTTAGTTCTTAGAATGAGAAGCAATGGCTTCAAGTGGCAATCCTTGTCTTATTCCTGGAATATATGAATTTCGGCTTTATGTTATATGACTCTTGATATATACACTCATGTTTCTCACCATGCCTAGTCTTAAAAACTCCTGCTATGTTATGTTTATGCCCGAACGACCCTTTATTTATGATCTGGATGGTTGCTATGAAGTATTTGGTGCCTATATATTGTAGCGTATCTCATTTCATAGGTCTCACCTTGAGTAGTACGACAAAATAGGAGTCATAATTGAGCAGT
Organism: Capsicum annuum; assembly: GCF_002878395.1. NCBI lineage: Eukaryota > Viridiplantae > Streptophyta > Magnoliopsida > Solanales > Solanaceae > Capsicum > Capsicum annuum. The sequence continues at coordinate 25,726,823 of NC_061122.1, forward strand.
ATCGTTCCCATTCCCGATGTCTGTGCTCTACTCTCTTAATGACCCTCATTATGTTAAGATGGTAGTGGCTATGTAAGAGTAGTAATGATTTGGATGAGAAGCTAGATGTTGTTTATTTGGAAATTTTGTTGTGACTACTTGAGCTAAGGTTATAGATGAAGAGAAACGAGTGAGATGAACTTTTGACTTATGAAATAGTTAGGAAGTGGAGAGGTGGTGAAAATCCTTGTGATAGTGATTGAGGTTGTTTCTTTTCGTGGTTGGGAGATCTATAAAGTGGGTGTAGTAAAGATAGGCTTAAATGTTGTGATTGATAGATACACAAACCATTGTGTTATGTGGCTAGTACCCCTTAATTAAAACTCGAGGTTGTTTGATTATAGTGATAAGATAGAGTAGTATTCCTGGAGGGGTATAAAGTATAAGGTCCCATAGCTTAAGCTAGCACTTTTTAGCTCTGATTAGTCTTCAACGTAGAAGATACATACAGTTAGACTCAAGCTCTTGTAGTTATGTATTTAGTGGGGGAATTGTAAGATTGAAATGGTGAAGTGTTCTATTCATGGCTATTGGAACCCTTGAGGGTTGCACCACATAGTAAGGGACCATGTCCTTCAAAGTTAATCACAAGCAATAGAATAGTAAAGAAACTGTGAGGTGTTGGAAAACAAAGGCAATGCAGGAAGATAAAAAAATAAGATTTTAATGTGGAAATCCACAAAGGGAAAACCCATGGCTTGCCCTCACAAGCACCTCAAGATTTTTTTTTATAATCAACCTCCTAATTATAATCTAGATTTCAGCCTACCTCTAGGCTCCTTTCACTTATAGCTACTCTACTACAAGCTCATCTTGGTAACTCTATCACGGACCCTCTACACTGATTAACTCTAATCAGTGTCTAACTTAAGCAACTCTACCTAAGAACCTTTCTCAACAAAAGAGAAAAACACTACTCTTATAGCACGGGTAGTTTAGTTACAAATCAGTACTAACTTAATAATAATTTTAATTTAAGCTCACAAAAATAGCTAAGAACTTGAGCAATGTTGAAATGGGATTTTTGTAGCCTTTATTCACTCTTTATATTTGCAAAAAATCATTTGATGAAGAGACGTCTCTTTACTTTCATAGCTGAGTGATGATTAGGGCTTGAAAGATCATTGGACAAGCTATCTAAATCGGTACAAAATAGCACCTGGAAGTTTGTTACACAAGAGGACAAAATTATGCAGAAACCATGTGTTAGATGTACTGTACCTTGCACATCTAAGGGCCCGATCCCTTGTAGTTTAGCTGCTCATCATTAAAACTACATATAGCAATTTCCCCCCCTTTTGATGATGAAAAACCAAACCATACAATTTGAGCATTAGTGCACATTCATCACATTTAATTAGAGTGATTACTACCTAAAGATGAATGTTGCCCTATCTTCATGCTTCCTCCATTATGCAACACAAGGACCTAGTCCCTTATTTTCATTTGCAGCAAAAACATTTGAGTTCTTCCCCCCTGTCACTGTACATCTACAATTAGTGTATTTGCACACTTCCCCCTATCGACATGACTCCCTTCATTCATCTATTCAGCACAACACCCCTTTTCTTCCCCCTATCAGCATGCACCCTATGAGCACGCGCACACACACTTGGTCCTTACATATGAAGTCAATATTCCCCCTTTTAGCATCATTTAAAAGGATCAACAATAAAACATAAGTAAAGATAAGTGCAAAATAATTCACTCATGGCCACTGGGGAAATACTAACATGAAGAACTACTTAAAATAAGAAGACAGATGAGGTACACAAGCTAAATTCATTCATTTTCAAAACAAATGTTAGTACCAGTACAATCATACTTAAATAATACATAAAAAACTGTCTTCAAGATCCAACACCAGGAAAAAATATGAAACTGACACTGGATTGATTTTGGGACAGGGATAATAAGACTTAGGTAGAGGGAGGTTTAGGGAAAAGGGACTTAAGCCACATCTCTATTCTTGTATTTCTAGTATTATGGGCATCCAACAACTATTTGATGAGAACCTTTACTTCAGCATTTAGTTCTTGAACTTTACCAGTCAGTTCTGCCACTTATGCCAGGAGTTTTGGATTTCAAGCTACAAGTTCATTAGTGGCACCTGGTCCCTCAGAGGACAATTCTGATTCTGCAACTTCAAGTGCACTATTTCAATATCTTTGGAAGCAAATTCGATCCTTAACTCCTTCATTTCTTTTCCCAACCTTTCTTGAATAACTAGCAACTCAAACACTTGAGACAAAGATCCAACTTTTCCCTCTATGCATTCATTCTCTACAAGGGTTGTCAAGTTGATCATTTTCTTAGCTGTCCCAGTTGTTCCTTTAGTTCCACACACACAATAATGTTCAAACATCTTGTTCAAGAGATATCCCTATGGCATTCCATGTTTGCCTTCCTTTTCATGAATCACTTTATGCATATGCTCTATCATTAGATCTGGAAGACTTATCAATTCAAACTTGCTCAAGGATTCAAACAAGAATAAGTCAAAACTGAAGGCAATTGTTCTTTTTTCAGACCGCAATAGGACCTTGTTGATAAACTCAAATGCCACCTGATAATCTTTTTTTATAAACTTTTTTTCACCACAGCTGTTGATGTTCCTCCTACCTTTGATGACTCAATCATGAATTTAGTGTAGGCTATTAATTTACTACAGTTCTTACCCATACAATAGTTACAACCAGGATCATTCCCATAGTTTCTTCATCCATCTTAATAATATTTTCCTGCACTTGTGTATTCAAACTCAACCTATCATCTGAGAACTCTATAAAGTAGTAGAATTCTCTCACCTCACCTTCAAAGATAATAGGAGTTGGTTGTTATAACAAGTGCAACCAACCCTGATGCCTAACATATTCTACTGGTTCTACCATCCATGTTTTTCATAAATTTTTGGATCAAACACTCTCTCTGATTGGACTTTTTGTGTTGTCATATTTCCAATCCTCCTCTTATGGAGATGTATTTGTTTTACTCATTCCTTTCTTTATTTTTAGGTACACTACTTGGCTCTTATTTTTCATCAATTTTTCTCTTCTTGAGACTAGGTCCCTCAGAGTCTTTTCTTTTCTTGACAGCTATATGTTTCCGTCTTATTCTAGTAGAGCTACCAGTCTTTGACTTAGAGGACCTGGTCTTCTCATCATCCTCAATTTCTAATTTTCTTTGTTTAGTAGTAGTAGCAACTACTGAATAGGTCTTCCTTTTTTTCATTCTCTACAATTTCCATATTTTCTTTCTATACTACCGCGAAAGATTTCTTCAGTCTTATTCCTTTCATGGTCAAAGCTTTGTTGGCCTTCATGACATCTTTAATAATTTTCCCTTTTGAACCTCTTGTAGAATAGATTATGGTTACTTTCACTTCAGAGTGTATCATTTTCTCCTTTTCTCTACTTCCCCTTAGTTTTTTCACAGTCCATCTCAGAGTCACTTCATCCTCATCCTCCTCATTTTCCTCTTTTGTAGGTAGTAATATGTTTTTTCCCTTATTTACTTCATCATTAACACTTACTTCTTATTTCACTCCATCAACTGAGCTTTCTTTGGTGTCATATATAAGTAAGAGTAAATTCTCAGCTATTCAATTCTCATTTGAGGATAAGATTGACCCTTTTCACTAAATTTCTTCACCAAATAACTGAGCAAAGATAGAATTTGAATCTGAGGGTGTAAAAGAATAAGGTGTTTGCAGTGTTTCATAGGATTCAACTTTTTTATATTTTTCAGATGACCCAAGAAATTAGAAGTTTGTAGATAGTTTTGAATTCCCTAGAGAGAGGGGAATTTCAGGTTGAGAAATCTCTTAGTCTATTGGTGACCCAAACCTTTGATTTTTAATTATCTATCATGATTGGATGAGCAGAAACTTCCAAGGGTAAGGAGGGTTCAATGTAGATTAACTCGATTGTGGGTTCTAGATATTCTAAGGAAGATTCAGTTAGAATAAATGACTTAATTTGTTGTTTCAGACTAGAGGTGATGTTTTCCATGGTTTGAATTTTAGAAGAGTCAAGATGTTTAACTTGGGAATGTCTAATTTGACTTTCTGGAGTTTTATTTACTTCAGGGTCTTTTGTTGGGTTTGAGAAAGTAGTATTGTTGTCCATCTTGATTTTGTAAAGAGAGTGAGGGTAAGGGACCAGTTTGGCTTAAAGAAGTCTTAAAGATTTGGGATGAAGATTCGGATAAGTTTAAGAATAAAACAAATGAAGGTATAATTTAGCATTTTTAAGACGTGACCGATGTCATTAAAAGAAGTTCCTTTTGATTTGACATCTCTAGACCTAAAAAGTGAAACTTTTTATTTTGTAAAGAAATTGACATTTTTAGAGAAAACATATGTGTCTTTTTTAGAAAATATTTTGTGATTATTTTAAGCTTCTTGTATAGGTATTGATCTGGGTGATGGTACCAAGTTTCTTGCCCTTGTGACTGGATTCTATACTTGTGTTGGCTTTAATTGTTCTCCTCCTAAGCTGTTCTCATGAGTATATACCTGCAAAGGTATAGAGCTGTGTTAGATTAACAAGAACTTATTCTACCAAGGATACATACCTCCTTAGCATAGCTAATTCTTAGAGTTACACTGATTTACATGTTAGGTTAGGTTGGCTTAATCAATCCATGATCTGTCCTCTTGCTGAAGCTTTCTCTTTTAAGATGATTTTTCTAAGGACCAAGTCCCTTGAAATCAACTATTTCAAGATACAACAGTCAGATCTTCCAAAATTAAGCCTTGAACACTCACGTTTAATAAATATTCCTGACTGCAATCCCCTTTCTCCAACCAGGAATTATGATTACTTAATTGATTTTGGAACCCACTTGAGTTTGAGTTCCCAGTAAGAAGAAAATGGCGTGACCAAAACCTTCTTTGCCCATCTAGGTAGAGATTTCTTCTTCATCTTATTCAATTGCTTGAATCTATTTGGCTGTGTATTCTCCTACCAAACATATCTAAATTTGTTCATTTCTTCACTTTTCCAGCTTTGATAATTCCCTTTATATTGCCCATTTTTTCCACAACAATTATTCATAGATTTGGAAGCCTTTTTTCTAGCAATATTGGCAATCTTTCTTTCCACCTAGCAGGTTGGACTTCACCTTGATAGCCTAGTTTTTTGTCATCATTAACACCTTAATTAGTCAGATTAGAGAGAATCTATGAAGGAGCATTCCACTTAAGAGACTTGTTCAATTCTTCTCTTAAGCGGACCAAGTCCCTTTATAACTTTTCATTCTTGTGAAGTTCGTACATAAGGTGTTTTTGAGAATCTTTCAATCTTTCCTCAAGATCAACTTGAACCCTTGAAGCTTCTTTTTACTCTTTTCAGATTACATATTAAACTCTGATTTTCAAATTTTATCTTTATGAATGACTTTTAAGTTTCAGAAATTTGGAGAGTTAAAGTAATCAAATCATGCTCTTAATTCTCCCCTTATTCTTCCAAGGTATTCCTCTCAATAAATAGTTCACATACAGAGTCTATTAGCACACATGCAAACTTTTTTATCTTCTTAGCAGAATAGTTATCTAGATTTTCTTTAATATCAAAGAGTGTTACCTCCTTTTCTTTTTCATCTTCTGCATTTACCAAGAAAGAAAATGAGGAATCATAGATAATTGGACTTTTTTCCACTGCTAGCATAGAACCACCTCTAGTTTTTTCATTTTTATTTGGATTACTGGAAGGGTCTTCCCATACTACCAGAGCTTGCTTTACAGCATATTCAGCCGCTACTTTTCTCCTTGAATTTTCAGGATTTTGATTATTCAATGCATTTGGTATTTTTTCATAAATGCTTCAAAGAAACCATTTTTGTGACAACCTTGAATCTTACCACTTCTTTTGCTAAGCTGACCACTTCTTTTTATAGCTCTAATAATTTTTGTTGCCAATAGTGCAACATCAGTGATTTCTTCACCTGGGTCAGACTCTAAAGTCTTCAAGGTCAGGAATCTTTTCCTTTTTGCTTTCCTTCTTTCTACACCTGGATTATTTATAGCTGTCATGATAACCAGAACACTCTAGGTTTAAAACTTTTAGAGTTAACCCGCTTTGATACCAATTGTTGGAACCCTTGGTGGTTGTACCACAAGTGAGGGACCAGGTCCCTCAAAGTCAATCACAAGTAATAGAATAGTAAAACAACTATAAGGTGCTGGAAAACAAAGGCAATGCTGGAAGATAATAACAAAAGATTGTAACATGGAAATTGAAGAAGAGAAAAACTACAACTTGCCCTCACAAGCACCTGAAGAAATCTGCTATAATTAACCTCCTAATTACAATCTAGATTTTAGCTACCTCTAGGCTCCTTTCGCTTATAACAACTCTGCTACAAGATCATCTTGGTAACTCTACTAAGGACCCTCTTCACTGACTAACTCTAATCAGTGTCTAACTTAGGCCACTCTACCTAAGCAACTTTCTCAACAAAAGAGAAAAACACTACTATTATAGGACGAGTAGTTTAGTTACAAACCAGTACTAACTCAAGAACAATTTCAATTTAAGAACTTGAGCAGTATTGAAATGAGGGTTTTGCTGCCTTTCTTCACTCTTTGTATTTGCAAAAAAATTATTTGATGAAGAGACGTCTCTTTCCTTTTATAGTTGACTGATGATTAGGGCTTGAACGATCATTAGACTAGCTATCCCATTTAGTATAAAATAACACATGCAAGTTTGTACACAAGAGGATAGAACTGTGCAGACACATGCCAGTTGTACTGTACCTTGTATATCCAGAGACCTGGTCCCTTGTAGTTTAGCTACTCATCATCAAAACTATATATTGCAATAGCTAAAAGTATTGTGGAGAAGTGTGCCAATTTTAAGGGCTAGTAGATGTATCATTTGAGGTGGAGAATACTTTTATTCTATTCTCATGACCCGTAAAAATCTCAGTTCATGTCTTGTATCAATCTTAATAAGGACGAGGATTCCTGGGGAAAAAAATCCATGCCTTACGTTGTTATGATCATGTCACATAGAACTCATGCCAAGATCATGTCTATGTCAAGTCTCATTATCTCATGATTCGTACTTGCGCGAGTTACTTGGTGATGTCAGGAAGCTTTTTTTTATTTTGATGCCTATGTATGTAATATTGATGGAGAATTCCTAATGTGAATTTACATCCTTTATTTTGTACTTCTAGAGATTTATTAAGTTCCTACCCATCATTCGAGGAATGATTCCAAAGGGGAGATAATATAACACCCCATATTTTTGGGATAGTATTTGAACCGACGTTCCTATGTGTATAGACCCGGACCTAATTTTTCTATGTAAATATAAGTGGGATGATCAATTCTATAGTGTGGGAACATCTTTGGAGATGAATTGAGTTCATAAAAATCTCCTAACTCAAAATTAGGTTGAGAACTTTTCTACCGATAGAGTTTTAGTGGATACTCCTACTTGGATCAACTTCCAATGACTATTACTCCTAAAATATCACGAGTTAGGTGGCCTAATGTATACTAAGTGAAAGATATTTAAGTCATTTTTCTAAAAGCATCCGATTTAACCTTAATATGGTATTGGAGTAGAAAGTTATGCTTATTTTACTTGGGAGTATTTGTCTGTCAGAAGGTAACGACTAAGTTGATGAGTTGTCAACTAGGTGACGAGGTGTCAACCCAAGTCATCAACCTTAACCATAAAATGGCCAAATCTAGCTGGAGATTGATGACTAAGTTGACGAGTCGTCAATAAACTAACTGATTATCAACTAAGAAATTCCTGCATTCTTTTCCAATTTCTTTAGGGGTATTTTGGTCTTTTTCTCACCTCAAAACCTGCCCCCACGACTTAAATCACTCTTTAAATGCTATTTACTCACTATATATCAGTTTCTCATCGCTTTTTCTTCTCTCTACTCTTAAGAAAAATAAAACTAAGGTTTCTTCTCAAGGTTCAACTTCCAAGACTTCAAATTCAAGTTCTTCTCAAAATCCTTCCATTTAAAAAGGAATGTTATATGCTCCCTATTTTAATTATTATATTATTACATCAAAATTACTTGGTATTTCCATGTTATTGGTTGTTTAACTCAAATTAGAATTTAGGGTTTTTGGTGGTTATACTCTTGCATTGTTTAATTCTTATTTAAATGGTTTATTCATGGTTTAAAATGTGGATTTCAATTTGGTTTTGGGTTCCATGGTAATGGTGGAATTCGGTAATATGGTTTTCATAACGGTTATGGATTTTGGAATAATAATGACATGAACCTCAACCTATATCAAAATCTTAGTTTAAAAAAAAAAGATTCTACATGGTTTAAGTCATCTTTTGAAACATTGTATTGCATTAACTGGTAAAGGGATAAAAATATTTGGAATGCCCTTGGGGGCTATGGGTTTGGACTTTAAACTAAATTAGAGTCTAATAGTTAAATGGTTATGGTATGGTATAATTTAAATGGCTTGCAAGTCTATAGGTATGACGATACCAAGTTGGGAATGCCTTAATAAAAGAAGTCATGGTTGGTATTGTGTGTAAACTATTTTAATTTGGACTTGAAAAGATTGTATAGTTCACCGAGAAGTGGAGTATCGGGGGGACCAACAATGGAAACCACGTTTTCTGATGTTAGGGGTCTATGACCACCATGCTAGATTTGTATAGTATAGTTTTGGGAGGCCAATTGACTATTAGTGGCTTTAGCCTATTCTATGGTACATACAGCTAACATGGACTAGGGTCATTCTAGCAGGGGGAGTTGAACCCATATAGCCCATAGGCACCTTTAGATTGGCATAAGCTACACAATTTAGGACTAAATTCAAAAATGATCATGTAACATGTCCCTTTCCCCCTATCCCAACATCCTATATATATATATTGAGAAAATATTTTATGTCAGATTTTTGGTAAATGCATTTATTTTATTCCTTTCCTTGGGTTGCATGTCAGTATTCGTCATACTAACCGTCCTTGGACGCTACATTATTTAATGATGTAGGTTTGGAGGAATTTTCTTGTGACCCTGTGCAACATTAGGTGGTTTGTTATCCCGGTTGGACAGTTGTTAAAGTGGTGAGCCCTTAATTTTTCGAAAGGCTCAATTTCTTTTAGTCTTATTTACTATTCTAGAACTCTGATTTCTTTTAACATAGTTGGGGTCATGTCCCGACTTGGTTGATATTCTTTGGTTAGAGGCTTTGTGGACAGTTTCAGATTATTAATTTATGGATTTGAATCTTGAACTACAAACTTAATCTGTTGGTTTAATAAATTCTTTTTTGTTCTATTGGTTAGCTTATGCTAATTTATTATTCTTATGCTCTTGAGGTAAGTCTAAGGGGTCATATCAGGCCTTGGTTAGCTTGGGACGCTTGTCATGGCCAGGACCCAATTAGGTTGTGACAGGAATCTTCTGATATAGCATTACAACCTTTGAATATATTTCATATCCCTTCTCCCATACCATCATTTATAAACATTTTACATATATGGAACGACTGGTATAAGAGTGGTAATGGCTTAAGTAGGACTATATTTGTCCCTTTCTTATTTTCATCTTCCTTAGTTTCTTTGGTTTTTTCAATTTCAACCTTAATGATAGTCTTTCTATCTACCCATTCATCCTTAATGTCAATCATGTTAATCGTCGTTCTCCCATGATTAGGCAAAAGGTTACTATTGATGTTTGGTGTCATTAATAGGAGAGTAATGACCTTTTTATCAACCAAGTCTTCGATCTTATTTTTAGGTTAATGCAATCTTTGGTAATGTGTCTAAATCCTCCTGAATAATAGGCACAGTTTTAATTAGCATGATAAAATTGTGAATTAGATTGGTAGGTTTTAGTTGGATACGTTGTGGATAATCGACTACTCTTAATCTTTCAAAAAATTGAGTACAACTTTCAGCCAGTGGTATAAATTTCTAGGGAGGTTTTATTTTGAGGTTTGGACGAGGGAGGTTATTGTTGTTTTGGATGGTGGAAGGTTTCTTTTTAAGTTTTAGACATTAGGCTGATAATTTGGTTGTGGAGCTTGATATTGAGGTAAATATTTGTCTGTGGAGCTTGGTACTGAGGTTGGGCGTATAAGATGGATTGAGGACTCGGGGTTGGTAGAGAAGAAAGGGAATTCCTGGATCTAAATTTTCTTCTCAACTTAGTTACAGAATTAGTGGATACCACGGTCCCTTTTTTTATTTTCTTCTTTGGGAACCCGAAAGACCCAGATGATGTTGGAATCTTGATAATATTTTCCATTTAAATACCTTCTCCTAGTGACTCACTAATCTTTACTAAATCCTCAAATGTCCCACGAACTACCGACACCATTCTAGTATTGAATTCTCTTTCTTGAACATAGAAAAACACTGACAAAATTTTCTCCTCAGTAATTGGAGTTTGTACTTTACATCTTTCTTCCTCTAGCAATAGGCATAGGCCCAAAAATACTTATTACTATTTTGCTTTATCCCATCTAGAGAATGTTGGTCAAGGTCTATTTCTAGATTATATGCAAATGTAACATCCCAAATTGGGATAAGGAGTCCCACATCGGCAAAATACAGAAGGGATAATGGGTTAATAAGTAAGCAAGCCTTACTTCATAGTGATGTATTTTAAAGCCATGCAGGCCTGAGACTAAAGCAGACAATATCACTAGTGGGTTAGACCGTTACAGGGGTCTCTCAGGCCATGATGGTTCGGGATGCCCGTCACGGCAAGGGCCTCAGCTCGGGTCGTGATAAGAATGGTATCAGATTTGCTCTTGTGTCAGCCATGTTGAGTGGGCTAGAGCTTAAAATAAGTTTAGGCAAATCTCGATAAAATGAGGCAAACCTCAGTCCTGAGTCTAGGCAAATCCTATTTAGTGAGGCAAACCTCAGTGAGGATGCTAAATCCATAAGGGGGGTTTATGTAACACCTTAACTTGGGATAAGGAGTCCCACATCGGTAAAACATAGGAGAGATACTGGGTATATAAGTAAACAAGACTTATTCCCTAGTGATGTATTTTAAAGCAATGCGGGCTTGGGCCCAAAGCGAATAATATCACTAATGGGTTGGGCAATTATAGGGGTCTCTCGATCCTTGATGGTTTGGGATGCCCGTCACATCTAGGTCCTCAGCTCGGGTCATGACAAGAATAACAAAATCAAGTCAAGATAATGAAATCGAAATCACAATATGAATCTCATAAGCAAAACATACGTATAGGCAATACATAATGTACTTAAAACTTTCAATATCATGGTAATAACATACTTCAAGAATATAGCAATTTTGGTATGAACCCTAATTCAAAACAAGTAAATTAAATCTTAAAACCATGCACTTTGGGCACAAGGATGAAAGGGTACCCTTGTTTATAACCCCACATACTCAGTACATTTCAAAAGTACTGACCCACATATATTTCTATGTGCTATATTGTCTCATAATATAGGTACCAGTTATAGCCCATACATCATAATCAGATAGTTTATAGCTTCCAGTTAGCAGGTAAAGAGTTCTTTTGATTTGAGGACTTGAGTCAACTATAGTTTCATTATCATTCTCTTATTCAGTAGTATTAATTAGAGATAGATGTGGGTCATGTCCCGGCTACCTATAGTAAATATTAGTAGAGGCTTCATAGACAGTTAGTAGAGTTGATGTATTTGATTTCAGTTTTGTTTTGTATAACCAGAGTTGTAATCATTTTATAGTTTTGTATTGAACATACTTAGCAAAGTCTTCTCTTTCGCTTATTTCTTTTAGATTTACGTAACCTATTCAGTTTCTCATGAGTTATACAAGTATCATGGGTTAAATTATGATCACTTGTGGTTCTAAGCACCATGTGACGTCCAGGGGGTAGTCTTAGAGCATTACAATAAAACTGTCGAGAAAGTATTTGGCTAGTTCCTTTCAATCGGACCATTTTTTCAATTCTTGAGATGTAAACCAATCTAGAGCTTTGACACTTCAACTTTGACTAAATAGGCGTATTAGCAATGCCTCATTCTTTCCGATTTTGACTTTTTGGTCACAATATCTCCTTAAGTGAGTCATAGGATTTCTAGGGCCATCGAATGTTTCAAATTTGGGGATCTTATATCCTTTTAGTAGATCAACACCGAGATGGACAAATAAATTATCATAACCAAGGCCATCATTATCTACTATCCCATGAGACTTTTTGATCCTTATAATTTCTTCATGTATTGCCAACAATTTCTTTCATGGTTGGTCCCCTATTCTTTTTTTTCTCCTCATAATAGTCTATTTTGGGATTTGGAAAAGGGTTATAGAGATCAAGAGCTGTGATGACATGGAAAGTGGTTGGAGGTTCAGTTTGAATATAAGAAGAATATGGTATAGTAGTGTAATTTTAAGGATGAGTGGAAGTTAGGTTGTAGGTATGAAGGACATTATGGGGGTTGTAGGTGTTTGATGGAGTTTAAGAGTGGTTTTGTGGAGTTTGAGAATGAATTTGTGGAGTTAGAGATGGATTTTGAGGATGGAAAATATTTGGTTTGTCATCTGGGTTGATGTTTTAGACGGTTTAAGTATGAGTTTGATGAATTGGTGGATTATAGATGATAAGGTCCGTGAAAAAATTGAAGACGGATGCAGATGGTATGTTAGTTGGATGATTCTCGAGAATAGGGGAGTTAAGAGGAGAAACTTAGAGTGGATGCCCGTGCCTTCATGTGATAGGAGTGTTGGCGATGATGCCCAAATTAGCAAAATCTCTTGCATGATTCATCTACTCTTTAAACATTTCCAGTTTTCTTATGAGTTCGGCAATCATCTCACTTTGTTCAACTTAATGTGTTGTTGTTGTCATTTCTCTCTCTCTCTCTCTCTCTATATATATATATATATATATATATAATGGACAATGTGTTGTTGTTGTCGTTTTTAGTTATATTTGAATAATAGCTAGGAGATAGGACCTTATAAAACAAAAATAACTCAAAGGTCGATGCGTTAGATCCAATTAGTGTCAAATAATACAAGATATTTGATGAGAAGTAAACACATAAAGTTGTTTTCATTAGAAGCAAATCGATCCACGGGGGTATTTACTTTAAAAAATTTCAATGAACATGGCTTTGCTCATTGATTTGAGATGAGTGAGTTTTGTCATAATGATTGACCTTGCCACATCTTATTCTTCTTCATCCTTATGCCTTCCTCTCCAAAGTAAGGGGAAATAATTTTTTTGAAAGATAGAAGCCGAGTTAGAAGGCTGCCTACGAAGGGAAAATCAGGCCATACATAGTTTGAGAAAAAGCTTCATTTCATTACATTCTCATTAAAATCCATAATATTACAAAACACGAAAGTAGAAGAACTTCCAAAAGAAAGAAATCTAGCCACTAGCTCTTAGATAGGTGCGAGCATTCTCCTTCATTCTACCCCTTTTTATCTTGATCTTCTAAGGGTGAAATGGTGGCAACTCTAACTCAACCATTCTGGTCTCCACCAAGAACTCTAACTCCATCTTGAAAGCATGACATGTTTCTAAGTTGTGCCCCCTATCCCTCCATGATAGTGGAATACCCCCTTGAATTTCGTCTAAGCTTTAGACATTATGTTTGACTTTTTTTTCACTGGCTCTAGGATCGTAGCCTGGATGAGCTTTGAATAAATATCATGATAGGTTTCTTCAAACTTTGAGAAGTCATATTTATAAATCTGCACCTCTTTAGTGATGAGCATGCCTTGATCAATATGGTCATATGTGAGAATAATTTGTGTCCTCTACAAGCTACTTATCTGATCATTGCAGATCATGCTACAAATTCTAGCTCTTAGAGTGATACACTCATCAGTAGTAAAGCCAGATTGATTTGGAAGGTAAGAGAATTTTCTATGAGTATTTTTGGAAGGCAACCAAATCCTTTTGTTTGGTCAGGTTGGAGAATTCCCATATTTCTTAGTGTTTGATAAACTTTGAGTATGTCAAGATTTTAGGGCTCCTAAAGTATCCACTAAAGTGAACTTTGAGGATGATCTTTTCACTTTCTGGCCTAATCCTAGTTGGCCAAACAACATCCCCTTTTACCTTAGCCCAGTAGTCATCTCTTATTTTCAAAGACACGGCTTGCTCTACGCTTTCTTTGTCATGGACTTCAGTCGAATCTTCAACCGTGTGCTTAGAATTCTCCTTTTCTTATGCAATCAATTTTTTGACTTCTACAGTTTCCTTGTAAGTTTGATTGATCTTCCTGACAGCTCTCTTGGTCACTTCCTTTAGTAACTCCTTCACTTGGATTAACTCCATTATCTTTCTTTTCATTTGAGCGATTTTTGGGTTCATGATCAATCTTCCTGAAAGAATAGGGATTGGTCTTTAGAAAAATAATTAAAGAATGAGTGAGGTCTTTTCTTAGAAACTTGGAAAATTCGGAGTGTTTGGTCGGGCTTTGTATAGTGGGTATATATTTTACCTCGGGGTTCTCTATAGCTAATTGAAAATAAGAGTGGATTAATTTGCCTTTTATTCAAACCAATGCAGATATATAAATACGTAAGAAAGTTATATCACATAACAATATTATAAGAAGCACACATCCTAATTGGGTGATCCTTTTAAGCCAAGGATTTGCCTAACGAGTTTGAATGAAGTATATGCCTTTTAAAATAAATCTATTCCCCAAAATTATTTTCATAAATACCAAAAGAACATAAATGCCTACAATGTAGCAAATGAGGGATACAACTTTGTCAAAAATGGGAAAATAAAATGCGAAAAATAATCTCACGCAAAGAATAAAGTAAATGCCTACAAAGTAACAAATGAGGGATACAATCTTTGGGGAAAGAAAAAATAAAATGTGAGAAGAATAGTTCTATGCATGCATAGGGATAAAAGATAGAAAAACACTACTATCTAGGTGATTCTTCGCCGCTCTTTTCCTTCTTATCTTTGTCCAGCTCATGTAATATGTGATATATATTTGTAATCAATTTGTAACTTTCTGCATAATTGTAACTTTCATATGCGTTATGGAATTTTTCTTCACTTTCGTACTCGTATACTTTCACCAATCCTTGAAGTAATCATCCGACTTGAACATTATCTTGAATCTTCTTACGGAGGTTGGTTGATTTATATGCACACAAAAGCAAATAAGGTGAGCCTTTTCTCCCACCCCAAATGTTAATGAATTAGATTAATGGATATATACTCCTTCAACAGATAAGCATAATTCATCTGTGATTGACTCATGGTCAATAGACGTAGGGTAGATTTATGTAATGGGTTCAATATCCCCTCAGCTATTGGGGTGTCCTAAGTTCATGCCTAAAAAAGAGTTTTGGTTTCGCTCTATCCTAAATACCTAGAGTTGGATTTGATTAGGTTCCCAAATGGACAACTTTAGTTGGAAAATACAAACAATCATCAGATGCCTAACCAGCCAATAAATTATCGTATTTTCAATACTTTTATTTGAAATTGATCAATAGGGACCACGACGATCGTAAGCCCCAAACAGTTTATATATCAAAGGAGAAAGTCTGTCATGAATGCAAATAACGGATATAGTGCAAGACATTATCAAACTACCATAATTAATCAAGTAAAGTTAAATAAATCATTCAAAACAATCTAAAATTTGATTAGAATTTTAATAAATTTTCAGCAGAGTCATTATTTCTGTTTTATCTCTTTTTATTTCGAAGGGTTGAAAAATATTGATTTTTGACTTTTTAAAATCATTTCAAAACTTTAAAAAAAATTTGAAACAATTTAAGAAAATAAAGAATCGCCACTTGATTTTTTAAAAAATAAATATCAAGAAAAACTAAAAATATTTCAAAAGCTTAAAAACAGAAATAGACCTTTGAAATAGAGAAACTAGGTAAAGATTAAAGTAATGCCTTGAAAAGATTTTTAAGGCATATTCAAGCGCGTCCGTTAAAAACGATTGATCAAAAGACAAATTAACTGATTTGACTAATTTTGAAAACATAACTAATTTTGTAAACTCTTGAAATTCATATGTAAGATATGACTTTCATTTTGTTCAAGTGAGAAATTATTTATTTAAATTAAAAAAAAATCTCTCAAAAGATAATGTTAACTAAGTCCAATTATTTCATCAATTTAGAGAAAAATAAATTATTTTAAATCAAAATAGAAAGAAAATGATTTGAATATCATTACTGATAATAAAAAACTTTATCTTTAAGAAAATACCAATATAAACAAGTTATAAAATTTGACTAATTAGTGAAAATATTTTAATTTTTTTTTAAATAAATTTTTAAATTGATTAGAAATCACTTAACTTAAATAACTCAATTACCTTTATTTCTCCATGGTTCTTTTGACGGAGTACTTCTTAAGGGAGTTTGGAGTGCTTTGGCTTTCATAATTGAAGCCGTACTTAAACATTGTACCCAAACTATTTGACGGAGTATTTATTTATTGCTCAACATATGTTGATTTTCATGCACATAATTTCTTTAAGGAAAATTTGAAGCAAGCATGCTTATAAACCAAATCAAATGCCACATAACTTGTAATGCACGTGGCTGCCGCGTACATATAATAATATTATATCGACGTACGGCTTACACTTTTAGATTCATTCATGCATTTCTCCTATGATTGCCTCAATTACAGACAATAAATTCAAGAAGACATCTCAAACACCTTTGATTTTCTAACTCTATAAATACTATGATTAGTTATCCCTCTTTTTCAGCATCAAAATATATATCATCTTTTATTTATCTATATTTCCAGAAGAAAATCCGAGAAATTAATTATTTTTCACAACACATACACATGGCTAAGCTGATAATATCTTGCATTATTGTCCTCTTCTTTTCTGTATTATTTTTATTCGTGGAATTGTCAAATGCAGCAACAACCTACAATGTTTTAAGCTTTGGCGCAGTACCAAATGAGCAAACTGATGCAACTCAGTCATTTCTAAATGCATGGAGAGCTGCATGCAGCTCAGTGGAAGCGACAACCATTTACGTACCCAAGGGGCGTTATCTAGTAGGAGCAGCAACTTTTCGGGGTCCATGTAAAAATAGAATTACTGTAAGGATTGATGGAACCCTTGTGGCACCATCGGATTATTGGGTCATCGGTAACTCCGGCTACTGGCTTTTGTTCATTCAGGTTAATGGGATTTCGGTCATAGGTGGAAATCTTGATGCTAAGGGTGCTGCTTTTTGGGCTTGCCGGAATTCTAATAACAATTGCCCAGTTGGAGCTAGGGTATGTTTCTTAATAACTCATGAATATTTCATTAGTACCAATTTATATAACGGTAAGGTGTCGAATTAAGAAGACTAAACCAAATATATGTGAAGTAACAAAAATCAGGGGCGGACCTATATGAATCTTTTTATTGCTTCGACACCCATTAAATCCGACGCAGACTAGGTATAGTTCTATAAAAAAGGAATAAAAATTGGTATAAGCTTCAAAGAAGCACCCAAAAAACCAAAAAGATAGCTGAGTGCTTTGATTTTTAGGTAGAGCTTTAAAACTTTAGGCGTCAATACGTGTGTCTGAGCCTTATGAGCAACCAAAATCCCTAAATCATGTGTCCGCGACTAACGAAAATGTCATTTTTAATTGAGTGGCGATGAGAATTTCACTTGTCTTTTTTTTTATATTAAGAGAGTAGCGGTGAGCATCCTTACAAGTCATGTCAGTAAAGGATAAAATAAGGATGCTAAGATTAAGTAGTTTTCTAAGGAGAAATGAGCGTGTTATAAGAAATGGAGGGAGAACTGAGAAGTTATTTGGTCTAACTGAAAAATGACCAAATCCTTTTGAAGGTTCATGTCTTAAACTATTACAGTGTAACTTTTTCTTCGTTATGGATAGTATCCATTCATGAGAAATGGTTCTCTTACGTTTGAGGACTGCGAGTTGCAGGCGTGGGGATGGTAGAAGAAAAAATTAATATAACCCTTCATGTTGTAGTTTTAAAAGAAAAAATAATAAGTTAAGTTTTTTCATTTTAAAAAATTCTCTAATTCTTGTTTCATTTCATGTACGTGTCTAACCTTTTTATATGACACCATTTGAAATGGACATAAAAGACACATGTCCACACACATATTGTCCTTAGCTGGTAACTATTTCATGACCAAAACAACAATATACCAACGTGAAATAACAATATAACAACTTAATTTCTCTATGTGAAAAGTGCAGTCGATAACCTTCAATTGGGCTAATGACGTTGTGGTGAGTGGTTTACTATCAATCAACAGCCAGCTGACACACCTTGTGATCAATAGCTGCAACAACGTGATGGTTCGAAATGTAAGAATAATAGCACCAGACCAGAGCCCAAACACCGATGGCATTCATGTTCAATCATCAACCGGTGTTACCATCACAGGTAGTAGAATCAAAACTGGAGATGACTGTATATCTATTGGTCCTGGCACACGAAATCTTTGGATGGAGAAAATTCTATGTGGACCTGGGCATGGTGTTAGGTAAGGTCTTCATCTTATTATCATGACAATATATATATGTATAAATTTAACTGCTCGAGACCAATATCCCATCTAAAATATTTAAATAGTGACAGACCATAACTTTGTTTATTTATTATGTATACGACACACCACCTCTTGTGCGGGCATAATTTTTTTCATGCATGCAAATAATGAGAGGCAATGAGATCGACCAAAGGATCTCAGACTGCTTTGTTATCGAGTTGAACTGTGTGCGCATACCACTTTTAAAAACATAAGTTGTTAGAGCGTTGGGATATACAATTACAAAAATAAAAGTGTGTTTTCTAACACCTTTATATTTCAGATAAGATGGTCACAAAATTCGACACAAATACATTACACACTTTTATTTACTTATAATTATTATGCATGTATATGTTTCAATCTCCTTAGATACGTACAAATGAAAGAGATTTATGTAATCATGTTATTATGAAATTTATGTACTCAATGTTATTATGATTTCTTTATATAGCCCTAAGGTTGTGAAGGAGAAGGAGGGATACGGCTTTTCGGCCCCCCATTAAAGTAGTTGGCGCTTTGGACTGATAATTTGAGGAAATTTGCTACATCTTAATTTAAAGTAGAGTAGCATCATATATCATAGGAATAATACCAGGATCAAAGAATCTAAATTTCAATTCTACTTTGGATGTTGACTGTATATATGAAATAGGATTCTGTTTCTATAAACAACATGGAAAAACTAAATCAAAATCTTTCTTAACCACATTAAATTTGTAAGCTGTGTGAGATAACATAGTAATAATAATAATAATTGAACGATAGTGTGACTGTTAATAGAACTTTTATTGAAGGGAAGAAAGGCTAAGGTTTACAATATAATCTGAAAAGCATAGAACTAACTAAAACAAAAGTAGGCTATATATACATAGCCAATAACCTAAAGGTCCATAAACTAAAGGCCCAATAACATATGGGCTAACATCCCCCCTCAAACTCACAATGCAACAGCAATAAGCATTGAGAGTTTGTCACACAAAAAACGAAATCGAGACGCCGACTGAGCCTTCGTAAAAAGGTCAGCAATCTGCAAAGACGATGGAACAAAAGGAAGCGATATGGTCCCGAGCTGTAAATGATGACGGGTGAAGTGACAATCAATCTCAATGTGCTTCGTACGCTCATGGAAGACAGAATTCTTTGCAATTTGTACCGCACTTTTGTTATCACAATGCAGGGGAGTAGGCATAGAAATGTGAACCCCCATATCTGCAAGAAGCCAACGTAACCAAATAATCTCACATGTAGTCACAGCCATAGCACGATACTCAGCCTCCGTGGAAGATCTAGAGACAACATCTTGTTTCTTGCTCTTCCACGAGATTAAAGAGTCTCCAAGAAACACACAAAAACCAGTGGTGGATTTACGATCATTGCGATCTCCATCCCAATCAGCATCACTATAGGCTCGCAACTCGAGAGATGACATCGAGGGAAACAAGAGATTCTGAAACTGAGTGCCACGAAGATACCTTAGAATACGAAGTACAGCTCCCCAGTGCACAGAAGTAGGAGCAGTAACAAACTGGCTAACAACATGAACTGCATGTGCTATATCTGGACGAGTAACCGTAAGATAAACCAAACTACCCACAATAGTCCGATAAAGACTCGGATCTGATAATGGAACACCATCACTAGGAGAGTAACGTGCATTGGTTTCAAGGGGAGTATCTACAGTCCTGTTGTCAGAAAGACGCGCCCGTGTAAACAAGTCAGATATATACTTAGTCTGAGAAAGAAGATACCCTTTCTTAGACTGAGCCACCTCAATACCCAGAAAATAACGCAGCAAGCCCAAGTCCTTCATTGCAAATTGATGAGCCAAATCATGCTTCAATAACTCAATACCACTATGATCATCACCAGTAATAATCATATCATCTACATATAAGGACAATAGAATTCGCCCTGCACTTGTACATCTAACAAACAATGCTGAATCATGGTTACTCGGGACAAATCCAAGGGAAGTAATAACAGTGGAGAATTTCTCAAACCAAGCACGAGGGGCTTGTTTGAGACCATATAAAGCTTTTCGAAGCCGACAAACTTCACCAGGCTGGTGGTCAATACCTGGGGGAGGAGTCATATAAACTTCCTCGTGGAGATCACCATTCAGAAAAGCATTCTTGACATCCATCTGAAATATCTTCCACTGTCGAACGGATGCAACAGCAATCATAGTGCGAAAAGTCGTCATCTTTGCTACGGGGGAAAAAGTCTCCTCATAATCCATACCATATTGTTGTGAATACCCTTTTGCCACAAGTCTTGCCTTGTATCGCTCAACAGACCCATCAGATTTTGTTTTTATCTTATACACCCATCGACAACCAATCGCATGCTTACCAGGTGGGAGAGTAACCAAATCCCATGTATGTGTATGATGAAGAGCAGCAAGTTCCTCAGCCATAGCATTCTGCCAAAGAGGATCAGACACAGCCTCTCTATACGACTCAGGTTCAGACAAATGATGTATGTTTGCAATAAAGGAAGCAAATGAGGCTGAATATGTAGAATAGTAAAAATCTGGCAGTTTGGTGGACTTACAAGGTCGAGTAGACCTCCTCAGAGGTGGTGGGTCTCCAGTCTCAACAGTCGAAGGAGCAGACTCAGGCACAGGCGAGGCTGAAGCACTATCAGGTGGCACACCAGATGGCATGGATGAATTCGGAACTGGAACCTCTATGTCAATCCCAAAAGGATCAATAAGCCGAATATCTGACTTTGTCACATCATGGGTTTTAGCTGGAATGGAATAAAAAGGAATATGTTCCAAAAAAGTGACATGTCGTGAAACATATAATTTCTGACTTACAGGATCATAGCAACGATATCCTTTTTGTCCAATACCATACCCCAAAAACACACATATAGCTGATTTTGACCCTAACTTATTTCGTTCAACATGAGGACGAAGAACAAAGCAAGTACATCCAAAAACTCGTAATGCAGAATAATTCGGCGGGTGACCATATAGTTTCTCAAACGGAGACATCCCTGAAGTCAATGCAGTAGGAATACGATTAATCACATATACAGCAGTTAGAACTGCTTCTCCCCAAAAAATACTAGGAACCTCTGCAGACAAAAGTAAAGAGCGTGCTGTCTCAACAATATGACGATGTTTTCTTCTGCCAGACCGTTCTGCTCAGGAGTGTCGGTACAAGATGACTGGTGTATGGTACCATCAGAGGCAAGTAACTGAGTAAAGTCATTAGAGGTATATTCACCCCCTAAGTCACACCTGAAACACTTTATCACAGCCGAATGTTGTGTTTTAACAAGGGCTCTAAAGTTGTTGTAAATGCCAAAGAAATCAGATCTGCGTTTCATAAGATACACCCAGGTATAACGAGTATAGTCATCTATAAACGAAACATAATAGGTCGATCCACCCTTAGTGGATACTGGCGCTGGTCCCCATACATCAGAATGAATAATATCAAAAGGAGCAACAGAATAAGACACACTTTTATTAAACGGTAAGGCAGAAAATTTTGCCAGTTTACAACCACTACAATCTGAAATATCACTAGTGTTCACATGACCCAAAGCACCACTAGAGACCAAAAAACGTAAACGTGAAACTGACACATGTCCTAATCTGGAATGCCAAAGATAAAACTGAGAAGACAAAGGACTCAAACGAAAAGAAGATAAATCTATGCTAGAGGCAGCAACTACAGACACTTTGAGATTCTCCAAGACATAGAGTTCCCCCAACCTACGGCCGGTCCCAATCACCCTCTGAGTGTGTTGGTCCTGTATAACACAAACAGAATCAGAAAAAAATACCCAATTACCAGCCTTACACAACTGACTGACCGAAACAAGATTTAAAGCAAGTTTGGGAATGTAATAAACATCAGAGAGGACAATGTGAGAGGTAGTAACAGAACCAACACCCTCGACTGACATAGGTACAGCACTCGCGGACATAACAGAGATTGGTGAAATGGGTGACAAAGAACCAAACGATGACAAATGAGGGGACATGTGATGAGACGCACCAGAATCCAATATCCACAAGGAGGAAGGAATACCTGAGGTACTAGAAGAAACTGAACCCGAATGAGACATAGATGCTGACATGGCCGTAGGATTAGAAACGAAGAACTGTCTGAACTGTTCGAAAACCTGGGGATCCAACGCAGAAGGTGGCATAGTGCTAACCGACTCAACATCTACAGATGGTGCAGCAGCAGCGAACTGTGGAGGACGAGATGACCACGGAGGAGCACCAGAGGAGCGTGACGGAGACTTTTGCTGCCCATATTTCTGTTGCTGCCCAGATTGAGGCTGTTTGACCTTGTTAAGTAACAACGGACACTGAGCCTTCCAATGATTTTTCTGTTTGCAGAATGCACACTCATCAAATGCAACTTTAGGAGATTGTCGAGTCTGAGTACGTGGTGGCCTAGACTGATCAGTTGAAGCAGCAAACACGACAGGAGTAGTAGTTACTTTAGACCCTTTATCCATTTGAGACTTGATACGAGTCTCCTCTGCAATCAGTTCATGAACCACAGAATCAACAGTAGGGAGGGGAGATCGATGAAGGATTGTTCCACGTAGGCCCTCAAAGTCAGAACGTAGTGCCATCAAAAACTGAACCAAGCATTGCTCTTCCCGTCTAGCAATGTACGGCCCAAAACCTTTTAACTCTGCAGATTCAGTAAGTGCCAATTGATCCCACAAATCCGACATGGCAGCATAAAAAACTTGAATACTGAGATCATGCTGTTGAAGAGCACGGATATCATACTCCAACTGGTACTGCTTAGCAAAATTAGACTGAGTGTACAGTCTTTCCAAATGATCCCAGACCTCCTTTGCTGTGTCATACTTAGCCAATTGCATACCAATTGACTGAGTTACAGAATTGTTGATCCAAGTGATAATCTTGGAGTTATTAGTTTCCCATAAGTCCACCAACAAATCAAAATTTTCAGTTTTATCATCGATAGGTCTTGGTTTTACTCCAGTGATATAACCCCACATATTCTTCCCACGAAGAAAATTCTTCATGACATAACTCCAATAGGCATAGTTCTTACCATCTAATTGAGTACTAATGGACTGGAGAGAATCATCCTTTCCAGTCATTGTAAACACAGCAACACACAAACAATTCAAAAAACAAAAAGATGCAAAACCCTAGGTTGAACAATTCCGAACGAACAACAATGGCAGCAAGCAAAAGAACGAAAGACGAACAATACCAGACAGCAAACGAAGACAGCAACGAATCAATCCAACCAAAAAACCCAACGAAAACAGCAAACGAATACAGCAGCACCTCAAAAAAAATTCGGGGCTCCGCCCCGAACCCCGGACGGGGGCGCGCTGCCCCCCGTACCCCCCAGCGAACTCACCGCGGAGTTCGATCCGCGCAGTAGGTGCCTGCTGCAAAATCTTCAACCAACAAATCAAAGGACATGGATCGAACTAGCTCTGATACCATGTTAATAGAACTTTTATTGAAGGGAAGAAAGGCTAAGGTTTACAATATAATCTGAAAAGCATAGAACTAACTAAAACAAAAGTAGGCTATATATACATAGCCAATAACCTAAAGGTCCATAAACTAAAGACCCAATAACATATGGGCTAACAGTGACTACTAAACTTCACTTGTTCAAATGAGGGACTAGAGATGTCACTCGGCTAAATGGTTTGGTGGTCTGCCCATATAGAATATAATGTATAATCTTTTTCTAATCAAATTCCCAGTAACTCCTAGGTGTTTGCATTAATTTCTAAAAATCAATCCCTCAACAATGAGATGGATTTAATCATCCCATTCTCTAAATTTAAACTGCATAGTACATGCATAATAGAACCTACTTTACAGGTTTAATATAAAGAGCCTAAAACAATTAGTTATTTACTAGGCTTCTATATAGTAAAAGAGTTGGAAAAAAATTGTGTTTCCTGTGCTTGAATCTTAGGGAGGGCAGTTGAAGTTAATCCATTCGATAATGGCCTCTCGCAGAAGCCAAAGCATCTGCTACTTGATTAACTTTCGATAACAATGTTGAAACTGATAGTTAATCCTTTGTGCAAGATCCTGCACTTCTATGATAATTAATATTTTTCAAGTACCAAAGAGGAACAGATTTATCATTTAACACGTTGATAGTTACAAAGAATCCTCTTCCAAGATCAAGTTGTTTATGTCGTTTTGAGTATACTATTTCAATCCTTGTAGAGCAGCCTTAGTTTCAGTAAAATTGCTACTTTCAATACTCAAAGGAGAAGCAAATGTCATAATGATATTTCCATTTGCATCCCAACAAATGCCTCCTTCCCTTGCATACCATTCCTCATTCTGTCACCATCAATGTTTAGCTTAAAGCAATGTGTTATCTAAAAGGTGTTTGATATCAGTTCTCGATATATTTTTTGATACCATATATTGGGAAACATAAAAGAGGAAACCATAATAATCTGCAGTTAATCGAGGCAATGATAATTGATCTTATCATATAAATCACTCTCGTTTCATCCAAAAGCGTTAAATGTAAGGTCAGTACATTCAACATATATGGAGTAAAAAAGATGCTTGTCAAATTATATGTTATAGTACTTAGCCATATATACAATTTTTTATCCTCTTATTTCAATCAATGTCGTCATTTTATGTGACATTTTGTCTGTCTTGCAGCATTGGAAGTCTAGGGAGGAATTATGAAGAAGATGGTGTCCAGAATGTGACATTGACTTACTCTATATTCACAGGATCTGATAATGGATTAAGAATAAAATCTTGGGCAAGACCCAGCACCAGTTTTGTCAAAAATATTTATTATCGTAACATAGTCATGAAGTATGTTGACAATCCAATCATCATTGATCAGAATTATTGCCCCAATGGTCAAGATTGTCCAGGACAGGTAGCTCTCGAAACGCTAAAAAACGAAAGGGAGAGGACAGAGGAGTTCTTTACGCAAAATGTTTTGACTTTTCACCTTTTTAATTAAATTTAGAAAAAGGAAAATATAAAAGTGGAAGAGAGGTAGACAAATATGTCAATAGATCAAAGTTTTGAGAAAGGAAATCATATTCACAATTGTTTTTACATTTGACTTAGAAGTATTGATCATTAAAGAAATGATTTTTAGTTTGTGTTCCTCTTAAGTAAGCTCCTTGATATATCATACTGAGCTGATAGAGAGTCTGTCTAACTCGTTTTTGTTCAATACGATTATTTGTTGTGCCAGGTCCTGCGTTGATAAGTTGGTCTCCTATATATAGAGAGGAAAATGAATTCAAGTAATTTCCTTTTTTGTTGTTATATTCTGCAGACCTCTGGTGTAAAGATTAGTCAAGTGACATATAAAAATATAGAAGGGACGTCCACAACTGAAGTTGCTATGAAATTTGACTGTAGCCCGAGCAATCCATGTGAAGGAATCCAGATACAAGACATAAAGCTCACTCATATGAACAAAAAGGCAAAATCATTTTGCAAAAACGTCCAAGGAATTAAAAAAGGAGTCATTTTGCCTGATAGTTGTATATGAAAATAATTCTTCTTTTGATGTCATGTGTGTTTGAGGAAGAAGGTGTCGTTACTTTTCATTAGGACACCAAATTGGTGATCATGTATGTTTATTTATTTATATCAACTAAGCAATTAAATTAGTAATTGTTACTAATATGAAGAAAGCTCCATTAAGTTTCTCCAATTAAATTGTATATA
>NC_061122.1:25756091-25777333 GCF_002878395.1 Capsicum annuum
ATGCGACACCTATATACCATGGGACTTCTAAGAATTTCTAATGAATACGAGTAGTATCAGGTGTAACTCTATTGATACTTGGCTTGACAAGAGAAACATGAATATTGTGACTTCAACAAATAAATGTAGAAAGTGTGAAGGTGAGAAAATTCAAATGGAACAGACGTACAGATATTGAGGCCATATCAAGAATGTAATTGTGGGTTAAATATATAGGAAGTGAAGGATCTATTCACCTATTCAAGTAGGCTATATTGAATCTTTTAGGAGAAACAAGTGACAATATATTGTGTCTTAACAATGAATGAGGTTTTAGCTTTACATACCTATTTAACTATGATAGTATTTCAGGCCCCAAATAACTTAACCCGCGGGAGTACAACTTTTATCTTTCCAACCAGCAACTTCCGCTATTCATTAGGCAATTCACTAACTACAAGGGTAACATATGCGTCCATTAGTAACTCGTAGGAACATTTAACAATATAATTCTATAACACCCCGATTCGCTGAACCAGAATGCTACACGGTGCTCATGACCCCGAGGGACCACAAGTTAATCCATGACTGATATCTTTACCTGTATACTTCAAATCATGATATAATAATGCGGAATACATAGAAATGTAAGGCCATAAGGTTCAACTGAATAAAAATATGTGGGTGAAAATACCCAAAACAACTCAATCTGAAAGCTCAGTCTAAACGTAAATCTGAACATAAATCTGAAAGCCTCTAAACTATATGAATAAGGAGTTGAAGGAACATGTCTCCAACTAACTCCGTAAAACTGAACTGAAGAAATAAATAAGTATATCAAATCATATTGTCCTCGAATCAATGAGGACTCACTGTGTCTCTACGACTGGAATGCTACCGCTACTGCTAGGCTGGAGTTCGTGTCTCGGAACCTATGGTGTAACAAGAAAAGAAAGCACCATAGCGCAAATGCGTCAGTACAACTGGAATACTGAGTATACGAGGAAGGTAGGCTGAACATAAAGGGTTTCATGCATGAATAACACTGATTGACTAATATGAACGTGGGAGTGCAAACACACATATATAGAAACTGGGACCGTGAATATGTGATAGCATGACCTGTAAGATAAAACATAGTTTACTGATAACTGTCATGACTGATACTGAAATTGATAACATGGACGACTGTATCTAATAGTCCTGTATATACTAAAATCTGAAGAATGCCCTGAGTTCTTTTATTGAGACTAATATTAAAATTGTGGGAAGTAGTGTTTAACCAATATGCCCCATGTATGCCGTTATGGCTAAGCTGGGGTCCAATCTCTGCCCCGACTGGAGGGGTGTCAATATTGTGCCACGGGTAAGGCTAACCTGTGAGTGACCCTTATCTGGCGGGTACTCAATGAGAATGGTGGGAACCCTAAACTAACGGGTTAATCCACCTCATCAACCCTAATCTGACAGGTAAAGATGTCTCAACCTACGCTAGCTACGTAGTTCTAGAATACAAGGATGACTACTAAGAATCACACCCTCAACTGGTGGGTGAGTTCCCATCCTTGGGTTCACTCGGTGCTAACCTCTACTCCCATCTGGAGAGACTGAACATGAATAACTAACTGTGCATGACTTAATCTTACTAAATTTCATTGACTGGCGGAGTGTTACTGATATCTGACAACTGACTAAGATCATAAGGTTTTTTTGAGTCACATGACTGACTAAAGTCTATGGAATCATAGCTTGAGTTCGGATATCGTGAAACATGACATGGATCTAGGCACACAGCTATAGTTTTTGGGTATAAGTACCCCCAGGACTTGATAGGAGGAAACTGACACACATGACATAACTTGATCACAAGATTTGAGTGCACAATTCACAATATCATAAGTAAGGCTTTCATAATAAGAACGATTCTCAACAAACTATCACATGATCGGGAATGCACACAACATGTATATACTTTCATGGCTTCAATAACATGGTCATTCCATATCGCAACAATATCATGAGCATCTCGTAAAACTTCTTCAATTCAAGACAATAGCATGGGGATCACATTGAACATAAACTTAGAACATGGAATAGTCATTTAGGACTTATTATGTCATAAAAGCATGATTTCTATTCCCTTAGGTATTTTCACAAACACCTTACATGCACATCTTAGGCATAGGTGGATTTATCAAGATTACAAATATTTAACCTCTAATTTCACATATTTATACGTTAAATAACACCATATCCTCACAATAAACATACAAAGATCCCATCTTAGACATCATCAAACTCCAACCACATGAACATCAACCACCAACAACATAAACATCATAATACATAATTTAGAAGATGGTTCTTGAGCTTCATAGATGAAAGGAGTCCATGAATCAACTCACGCATACCTTAGAAGGAAGATTCTTGATGATTGACGGAGGAATTTCCTTGAAATCGGATCTTCAAGCTTAGTTACGCAACCCTAGTTGTTTTTCTCTTTTAGTGCTCTTGGATGATGAGCTTTGAATGATAATAGGGTTGTAAAATGTTTAGAAGCTATATATTTTGTAGGGTTAAATTTAGGGACGTGTAAGGAGTGTTAAAAGACTTAATTACCCTTAAAATAACTCAAAATGGAGTGTTTTTGGCACCTGAAACTGACTTAGGTGGCGCCCAAGTGATTGACTAAGTTAGGTTGGGCGGCGCCTAACCAATCGCCTATGTTTGGTTGGGCGGCGCCTAACCAATCGCCTATCCTTACTGTCTCTCATGAAAATGGGCATAACTTTTCGGTCGAGTATTGGATTAAGGAGAAATTGGTATCGTTGGAAAGATAATTCGATTCTCTACAATTTGGTGGGTCTAAATCAGGCAAAATACCACATTAACATTGAGTTATACTAATTCAAAGATGACCCTTGCAAAATCGAACACTAAAACTTGATGGATTCATAAACTCTTAGCTTGTATTACCTTAAGTGACTCATATGAACATGCTTAATGTATCATAAGCAATCCTATCACTAGGATATTCATTGTAATTCATGTACTCAAGTATGAATCACAGGATAGGAGATTTCATACGTAGGAATACTTATTCACTTCCTAGCTTAGAAACATGCGGGGTATTACAATATCTCCCCCTTGGGAACATTCATCCTCGAATGAGAATTTACTGAGAAGGAATACAAGACAATAGAACCTAAACTGAACATGAAGAACTGAAACTTGATCTCATGACTGACATGCTAAACATACTAAACTCGTGTATATCTAATGCATGGACAACTGACACATGAATGCATGACCGAGTATGAAACGGTTAATAGGTACCAAGTTTATACTAGAAACATAAACGTGAAACTGAATAAGCTTACAGAGAACTGCTACCTTGAGCTTGATCTGAATTGGTGGGGAAGAGGTGAGGATACTTAGTATGCATATCTGCTTCTGCTTCCAAAGTAGCTCCCTCATGAGACTGATTTTGCCAAAGAACCTTGACTAGAGGGACTTTTTTGTTCCTCAATCCGACTGGAATCTCTTCATAAGAGAGGTTGTTTTGAATGTCGATGCTCTGAATAGGGACAACAACTACTGGGTCACCTATGCATTTCTTTAGCAAAGAGACATGGAAGGCTGGATGGACTGAGGCTAGATTTGAAGGCAACTCAAGCTTATAAGCTACCTTGCCGAAGTGACAAAGAATTATGAAGGGACCGATTTACCGGGGACTGAGTTTCCCTTTCTTGCCAAACCTCTTCACTCCCTTCATGGGAGAGATCTTAAGATAGACATAGTCATTGACCTCGAACTCGAGATCCTTTCTATGAACATCTGCATAGGACTTCTGTCGGCTCTGAGCGGCCCAAAGTCTCTCTCTGATCAACTAAACTTTCTGTAAGGAGTCGAATACTAAGTCAGGACCTATGATTGAGGCCTCAAACTTTGAACCAACCAATCGGAGATCTACATCTCCTACCATAGAGAGCTTCAAATAGAGCCATCTGAATACTAGAATGATAACTATTATTGTATACAAACTCAATCAAAGGCAAGTGGTCATCCCAACTTTCCTTGAAGTTAATTGTACACGCCCTTAGCATATCTTCAAGATTCTGAATGGTCCTCTCTGCTTGACCATGTGTCTGAGGATGAAATGCTGTGCTGAGATGGACTTGGGTACCGAAACTCTTTTGGAATGCTTTCCAAAATTGAGAAGTGAACTGGGTACCTCTGTCTGAGATGATAGATAGTGGAACACCATGTAACCTGACTAACTCCCTGATATAGAGTTTGGCATAATCCTCGACGAAATAAGAAGTACGAACAGGAAGAAAATGAGATGACTTGGTCATTCTATCTATGATGACCCAGACTGAATCATTCTAATGACGAGTTCTAGGCAAACCCGTCACGAAGTCCATGTTAACTTCTTCCCACTTCCAAGTAGGAATAGTGAACTCTTGCATGGAACCACTAGGTTTTTGGTGCTCTATCTTAACCTGCTGACATGTAGAGAACTTAGCCACAAACTATGCAACATCTCTCTTCATCCCACTCCACCAATAGATCTCCTATATGTTGCGGTACATCTTAGTGGCCCCTGGATGAATAGAGTATCGTATACCATGAGCTTCTGCAAGAATTCATGCCTCAATTCATCTACACCTGGAACATATAGATGACCCTGACAACGAAGAACACCATCTCCCCCTTGGGAGAAAACCTCAACTTTCTGATTCTGAACTGACTCTTTGAGCTTGACAAGGCTAGGATCCCTGTCTTGTTTATCTTTTACCTCAGAAACTAGAGATGACTCTGAACTACTATGAACACATACACCATCATCTGAAGAATTGACTAAGAGAACGCCTAGTCTGGCAAGCTAATGGATCTCCTGAGCCATCTTTTTCTTACTATCCTGAACGTGAGAAATACTACCCATGGAGAGTCGACTGAGAGCATCGTCCATAATATTGGCCTTGCCTATATGATAAAGAACACTCATGTCATAATCCTTCAAGAGCTCTAACCACCTTCTCTGGCGAAGATTGAGATCTTTCTAGGAAAAGACATACTGGAGGCTTTTATGGTTTGTGAAGACATCTACATGAACTCCATAGAGATAATGCCTCCAAATCTTCAAGGCAAAAACTACCGCTGCTAACTCAAGATCATGAGTAGGATAATTCTTCTCATGTGGATTTAACTGTCTGGAGGGGTAGGCTATGACCTTACCATGCTGCATGAGGACACAACCTAAAACCACTTTGGATGTATCATAATAGACTACAAAACTGTCTGAACCATATAGAATAGCTAGAACTGGAGCTGAGGTGAGTCGAGTCTTCAACTCTTGAAAGCTCTTCTCGCATAAATCTGACCACTGAAACTTAATCTTTTTCTGAGTCAATCTGGACATGGGAGATACAATAGAATAAAATCCATTAACAAACCGTCTGTAATAGCTAGCCAAACCCAAGAAACTCCTAATATCTGATGGAGATACGACTCTGGTCTAGTTTCTTACTGCCTCAGTTTTCTGGGGATCTACTCTAATGGCATCATCGGAAACAATATGACCAAGGAATGCTACTGATCTTAGCCAAAATTTGCACTTGCTGAACTTAGCGAATAACTGGTGATCCCTGAGAGTTTGAAGAACAATCTGAGATGGTCTGCATGATCACGCTCTGTGCGAGAATAGATCAGAATATCATCTATAAATACTATGACAAACATGTCCAAGTACTGCTTGAACACATGGTTCATCAAGTCCATAAAAGCTGTAGGGGCATTGTTAAGACCAAATGACATTACTAAAAATTCGAAGTGGCCATACCGAGTACGGAAAGCTGTCTTCAAAATGTCACATTCTCTAACTCTGAGCTAATGATAGCCTGATCTGAGGTCTATCTTGGAGAAGTAACTAGCACCCTGAAGTTGGTCAAATAGATCATCAATCCTGGGGAGAGGATATCTTTTCTTGATCGTGAACTTGTTGAGTTGACGGTAATCAATACACATCCTGAGAGAACCGTCTTTCTTGCGCACGAATAATACTGGTGCACCCCATAGGGAAATGCTGGGTCTGATGAATCCTTTATTAAAGAGATCCTTCAACTGATCTTTCAGTTCCTTGAGTTTTGCTGGTGCCATTTTGTATGGAGGAATAGAAATAGGTTGAGTATCCAGAAGAAAGTCTATGCCGATGTCTATTTTCCTTTTGGGAGGAATGCCTGGAAGATCTTTGGGAAAGACATCTGAGTATTCATTAACAACAGGGGCTATTTCGAGGCTGGGAGATTCAGAACTGGAATCTTTAACATGCACGAGATGATACACACACTCCTTAGAAATTATTTTCCTTGCCCGAAGGTAGGAAACAAGTTGACCCCTGAACGCTGAAATGCTACCCTTCCACTCGATAAGGCCTGTATCATCTAACCTCTCAGACTTCCACTGTTTGTACCAATCATAAGCAACATACTGTAACTGGTAGGCGGCTAACTCATCACTCTCAATAGAAGTAATACCCATGATGTCAATGACCTTCTGGACTTGGTCAATGAACTCCTAAGGGTCCTCATCAGACTTAGACCCATGGAAAGATGGAGGGTTCATCCGGGTGAAGTCCTGAACCCTAGATGCTTTAGGATTGGCCAAAATGACTGGTGGCTATTCATTCTATGCATCTATGGACTGAGCAAGTATGTTAAATGTAGCTCTAAACTCCACATGGGAAATATGTTTGCCCAAAGGATCTTCGGGCTGAGGAGCTGGCTGGTTTCTTCTCTTTGGGTCCATGGTCTGGAATAAGAGAAGAATGGACTAGACTGAGAGTTTAACTTGTGATTATGCTCACTAGCATGACATGAATAATGAAGAAAGGGGACTGTTCCTAAAACATCTTATAGCCTCCCGCACATAAATGTGGCACGCAACAAACCTATGTACAATACTCTACTAGATGCGGCTTTCAGACTTCCTAGGACTCTATTGAACCTTAGGCTCTGATACTAAGTTTGTAACACCCCGATTCGCTGAATCGGAATGCTACACGGTGCTCATGACCCTGAGGGACCATAAGCTAACCCATGACTGAATCTATACCTGTATACTACAAATCATAATATAATAATGCAGAATACATAGAACTGTAGGGCCATAAGGTTCAACTGAATAAAATCATGTGGGTGAAAATACCCAAAATAACTCAATCTGAAAGCTAATAACTCAATCTGAAAGCTAAGTCTGAACGTAAATCTGAACATAAATTTGAAAGCCTCTAAACTATCTGAATAAGGAGTTGAAGGAACATGTCTCCAACTAACTCCGTTAAACTGAACTGAAGAAATAAATAAGTATATCAAATCATATTGTCCTCGAATCAATGAGGACTCACTGTGTCTCTACGACTGGAATGCTACCGCTACTGCTGGGCTAAAGTTCGTGTCTCGGAACCTATGGTGTAACATGAAAAGAAAGCACCATAGCGCAAATACGTCAGTATAACTGGAGTACTGAGTATACGAGGAAGGTAGGCTAAACATAAAGGGTTTCATGCATGAACAACACTGACTAACTAATATAAATGTGGGAGTGAAAATATACATATATAGAAACTGGGACCGTGAATACGTGATAGCATGATCTGTAAGCTAATACATGGTTTACTGATAACTGTTATGACTGATATTGAAACTGATAACATGGACGACTGTATCTGACAGTCCTGTATATACAAAAATTTGAAGAACGCCCAGAGTTCTTTTATTGAGACTAATACTGAAATTGTGGGAAGTAATGTTTAACCGACATGCCCCATGTATACCATTATGGCTAAGATGGGGTCCAATTTTTGCCCCGACTAGAGGGGTGTCAATACCGTGCCATGGGTAAGGACAGCCTGTGAGTGACCCTTATCTGGCGGGTACTCAATGAGAATGGTGGGAACCCTAAACTGATGGGCTAAGCCACCTTATCAACCCTAATCTGACAGGTTAAGATGTCTCAACCTACACTGGCTACGTAGTTCTGGAACACAAGAATGACTACTAAGAATTACACCCTGAACTGGTGGGTGAGTTCCCATCCTTGGGTTAACTTGGTGCTAACCTATACTCCTATCTGGAGGGATTAAACATGAATAGCTGACTGTGCATGACTTAATCTTACTGAATTTCATTGACTGGTGGAGTGTTACTGATATCTGACAACTGAGTAAGATCATGAGGTTTCCTGAGTCACATGACTGACTGAAGTCTATGGAATCATAGCTTGAGTTCGGATATCGTGAAACATGACATGGCTCTAGGCACACAACTATAGTTTTTGGGTACAAGTACCCCCAGGACTCGATAGGAGGAAACTGACAAATATGACATGACTTGATCACAAGATTTGAGTGCACAATTCACAATATCATAAGTAAGGCTTTCATAATAAGAATGATTCTCAACAAACTATCACATGATCAGGAATGCACACAACATGTATATACTTGCATTGCTTCAATAACATGGTCATTCCATATCGCAACAATATCATGAGCATCTCGTACAACTTCTTCAATTCAAGACAATAGCATGGGGATCATGTTGAACATAAACTTAGAACATGGAATAGTCATTTAGGACTTATTATGTCATAAAAGCATGATTTCTATTCCCTTAGGTATCTTCACAAACACCTTACATGAACATCTTAGGCATAGGTGGATTCATTAAGATTACAAATATTCAACCTCCAATTTCACATATTTATACGTTAAATACCACCATATCCTCACAATAAACATACAAATATCCCATCTTAGGTATCATCAAACTCCAACCACATGAACATCAACCACCAACAACATAAACATCGTAATACATAATTTATAAGATGGTTCTTGAGCTTCATGGATGAAAGGAGTCCATGAATAAACTCACACATACCTTAGAAGGAAGATTCTTGATGATTGATTGAGGAATTTCCTTGAAATCGGATCTTCAAGCTTAGTTATGCAGCCCTAGTTGTTTTTCTCTTTTAGTGCTCTTGGATGATGAACTTTGAGATGATAATAGGGTTTTAATATATTTAGAAGCTATATATTTCGTAGGGTTAAGTTTAGGGACGTGTAAGGAGTATAAAAGACTTAATTACCCTTAAAATAACTCAAAAATGGAGTGTTTTTGGCACCTGGAACTGACTTAGGTGGAGCTCAAGTGATTGCCTAAGCTAGGTTGGGCGGCGCCTAACCAATCGCCTATGTTTGGTTGGGCGGCGCCTAACCAATCGCCTATCCTTATTGTCTCTCACGAAAATGGGCATAACTTTTTGCTCGGGTATTGGATTAAGGAGAAATTGGTATCGTTGGAAAGCTAATTCTATTATCTACAATTTGATGGGTATAAATCAGCCAAAATGCCACATTAACATTGAGTTATACTCATTCAAATATGACCCTTACAAAATCGAACACTAAATCTTGATGGATTCAAAAACTCTTAGCTTGTATTACCTTAAGTGACTCATATGAACATACTTAATGCATCATAAGCTATCATATCACTAGGATATTCATTGTAAGTCATGTACTCAAGTATGAATCATAGGATAGGAGATATCATACGTAGGAATACTTATTCACTTCCTAGCTTAGAAACATGTGGGGTATTACAAATTCGACACTCTTCAATTACGCTTGAAATCAATGTAATTTCTTAATGATAATTCGAAATAAGTTCTAACTTTTCCAATTAATACAATGCACCATTAAATCAACCAATTAATAGAAATCCCTAAAAAACCCTCTTTTCTTGCAATTTTCCCTTCTCAAGAACTCACTCTAAAAAGAGTGCAAGGATTCAATTAAACAACAATCAACAACTAGTATTACATCTCAACATATATTCTTTAATTAAATTCAAGTACGGAGTGAATAAAAATTACCTTTTTGGGAATTAACCCCAACTTGAATTCTTTATAGAATTTAAGAATTTCTCACATAAATACTAGCTTAGGGTCGTAGTGATATGCCTCTCATGCGCAGAAATTTCTTCCTAGCCCTTAATCCCCCACCTGATTCTTTAGAAAAATTTTATTTTCTTTTTGGTGAGAAGTAAAGAAATAGAAGGGTAAGAAAAGGAGAGGTAAAGGAATAGGGAAGGGCGCACAATTTTTTTTTTTTGGAAAATGCTTCCAGTTAAAGTGTTAATACCCCCCTCCCCTTTGCACTTAATATTATAAAATGATTTGTTTATTGAAAAGTTTACAAAATATTCCCACCACTTTCTAATATTAGCATCTTAGTATAAATAAAGAGAACACTTTAATTTTCTTACCATCTTGCCACAACAATATACTGTACAAAATATAATTCCTTATCAAGTATGTACACACCACTTAATAACCCTTCATAAATCAAAAGTTGTACTCATCTAAAGTACTAAATTAATTCTTTTATTTTCTTTACGCATTGCATACATTATATTTACATACACACACACATATATATACACACACAAAATAATATAATTTTCTTTAAAATATATGTACCACGTAAATCTCTATGAATTAAGAATTATACTCATCTAAAACATTAAAATAGATTTTACAATTAATCGAGGCATTACAATCTCCTCCACTTAGGATCATTCATCCCCGAATGATGCATATAGCATATTTCGAATCCTATAATAATCCAAGATATTCATGAGATCCTTTACTCAAATCTCCCTTTCCTTAATCTACCCCAAGATTTTAAAATTTGGCTAACTGTTAAATTTTTCAAAAATTTTGACAGAGTTTCACCATAAATAGGCCTATTGGAAACCTGACAGCTAATCAGAATACATATGAAAATGCTTCACTGAGCGTCACAATAAATACAAGCCAAAATATAAATAAATACACTTCACAGAGCGTCATGACAAATACCACATCCAACGAATAATACACGAGGCTCTACTAGGCCTTATAATTTATCGATAACTATATCAATACGGTAACTTACCTTATACTCAGCATCAGGAAGTTGCATTCATGCAAATTTCTAGAATCACAATCACACATCATGTATATTTCAAATGGTTCATCAAATAGGTTAAATATCTGATACGGAAATAATCACGGATATGGACTTATGGGAGTGCATGTTGGGTTCGAGAATTGGTGTGTGCAATTGAAGTGCAAAAGAATACCTAAATGCACTAAAAATCAGCCAACTTACTATACTTAATGGGCACCTAAGTCTCTAAGGGGCCTTTTTTTTGTATTTTATTTGTAACCTAGTATAAATAGAACATTATAGGTCTTTTAGACTTATATTTTAGATATTATTTTAAGTCTTGAATGACTTGAAACACCAAATTTAGGGCTTGGAAAAGCCACCAACCAAAACTAGGGCAATATCTAGTGTGGAATCATAGTGATTGTATTTTCTTGGAAACATAGATGCTAGAGAGGTGGAATCCGATCTTGTGTTACATAAGAGATAGGTGAATTGAAGTATGTAGTGTAAGGGTTCAAGAGTGGAATAGGTTTTTGAGTTCTTAAGTTACATCTTCATGTATTCTATCTATCTATCTATCCTTTTATCTTATTGTAATCCTGTTAGTGTTGTAACTTGAATCTGTTTGTTCTTGCGTTTTAGTGAAGCTGTGACTTGTTGTTAATCTTATTGCTGTGTCATATTATTATAATTTTGTTATTTTTGTTGCTTTTTTGGTGTTATATACATCATTCTGCCTTGTATTCTTCTTGTCAGTAGCGAATCTGAGAGTGGTCTCCAAAAAGGTCCTCAGATCCTTAAGATTAGTGGACTAATTTGGAGTGTGTTTTGATACTTTATTGATTTTCTTGTATCATTTGGTATCAAAGCATGGCTTGATATTGTTCGTACAAGATCAATCTTGGGCTTGTTTATTAGAAAAAAAATTGTTGAAAAGCTGAAAATTCTAGAAAAAGGTGTAATCTGTCCATTTTTTCTCCTTGGTTGAAAAATTATTGTTCTTGTTGTTGTAGTCTTGGCCAAATTGTGGTGTCTAGATCTAAGTGTTCTCTTGTTTTCTTTGTTGTTTTTAGTGTTAACTTTCTTCTTCTCTAACACTCTTGAGTCTTGATCTAAAATTGAGCTTGAATTATTGACATTGTTGTTGTGAACATTGTTGTGGCCATGTGGTGTTGTTCTTGTTGTTGTGGATTTAGTTAGACGTTGGTGTTTTTTAAGATCTTTAAAGATTGTTGTGGTGTTCTTGTTGTTCATCACAACCTTTCTCTCTTGCTAAAATCGAAACATAACACAAAGAGACTAGGCCGCTTGTGGGTGATTTTGTATTCTTGACCATGTGAAACCTTATTGTAGTGGAGTTGACCATGTGGTTGTGTTGTGGATCTTGGTGGTAGTTGTTGATTTTTTTTGTTGATTGTTGAAGTGTTCTGATGTTCTTTCCAGACTTCATACCTTGTTAAAATAAAGTGAAAGTTAGATCCAAAAAGGCGAAGGAAAAGGTGTGAGATCTTTATTAGTCTTGAAATATTTACCATCACTTACCAACTAGTCAATCACAGCTCAATCACTTTTCATAAAACAAGAGTCCATGTTTTAAGGAGAAGTACAAAGAAAGTCAAGTCTTTCTTTTTGAAATTTGAAAAAGGATTCCAAGACTTATATTTCCCTCCTTAACCAATTCCCACTAATTCCAAATTGTAAAATTGATCAAGACTTCCAAATTTAGAAAATAAAATTGTTGAGAACCGAGGCCAATCACGGACTGCCGCATCATCAATTACTGTTCACCAATAAATTTTAAGCCCATTGATCTTCTAGTTTCAATTTGTTGTTATTTAGTCTCTTTTGTTGATTCCTTTACTAACTTACAAGCTAGAACTAGATTGTAAGTTAGTTTTGAAACTGTTCTTCATGTTAACTTTCCTTTATGTATCTTAATTATTTGAGTAATTGTAATACATCCTTGTGTGTTTTCTTAATCTTTGGAGTCTTTGTAAACGTGGATTCACCTCTCAAAACCTCTCGGAGTACAAGCAAGCTTACAACACTTGTGAGATTGAGTCTGAAGGATACGAGAGGCAAGAAATAAAAAGAGAGAGTGAGGATGTTTTTGTACAACTAACGTGTTTTCTATTTTGTAGGTAATTTCTTTTCCATAATGGACATCATTTTAGCCCACTTTGATGCTATTGCCCGAGAAATGGCTAAGGCCAATACAGGTCTTGACAAATTAGGCTTGAATATGTCTACATACTTAAGAGGTTGGATCGAGTGGAGAGTTGAAGGAATTTTCGTGATTCTACTTCCGAAGCTTTTCCTCAAACAATCAATATTCCAAGACTACCACCAAATGACATAAACATAAGCCAAGCCATTAAATGCCCTCCAACTCGAGACCTACATAGGTCAATCCCTCCTCCATTTGATCAAGTCCAACAAAAAGGACTTGGAAGCCAAATCCCTTCCATCCAAGATCCCCCATCGAAGCTCCACTTGACCAAATCAATCCTCTCAACCAAAACTTCACTTCACCAAAGCCGACATATCCATGTAGAGGAGAATGGTAGAAGGGAACATGATGGATATGGACTCTACGGTGATGCTTGTATGATGGTAGGAGACTTGTTTCGAATGAGATTGAAGACAAGGATCAAAATGGAGAGAAAGTTGAGGTTCAAAATGAAGATGTTAGCCGAGATTTGTGTTAATGTGCTCTTGGGTTCCTCATGATTTTGTGGACTATTTTTGTGCCATCTCATGTTTTGCGAGCTATTTTGAGTGGTTTCTTTTGAAGTGACCAATTGAACGAGGTGAAGCCATGAATTTTTGGGCAAATTCCTCTCAAGATGGAGAGGATGATACAAGAATAATCACATATATGGACTTATGGGAGTGCATGTGGTGTTCGAGACTTAGTGTGTGCAATTAAAGTGCAAAAGGGGACCTAAATGCACTAAAAAGCAGCCAAATTACTACACTTGATGGGCACCTAAGTCTCTAAGTGGACTTTTGGTCTTTTTATATTTTATTTATAACCTAGTATAAATAGAACATTGTAGGGATTTCAGACTTAGCTTTTGGATAGTATTGTAAGTCTGGTAAGACTTGAAACACCATAGTTAAGGCTTGGAAAAGCCACCAATCAAAACTAGGGCAAGATTTAGTATGGAATCACTAGTCATTGTATTTTGCTTGGAAACGTAGATACTAGAGAGGTGGAATCCAATATTTTGTCACGTATAGATAAGAGAATTGAAGTGTGTAGTGTTAAGGGTTCAAGAGTGGAATAGGCTCTTGAGTTATTAAGATTACATCTTCATGTAGTCTATCTATCTATCTTTTTATCTTAGTGTAATCTTGTTAGTGTTGTAACTTGAATCCATTTATTCTTGTGTTTTAGTGAAGAAATGACTTGTTGTTCATATTATTGTTGTGTCATATTGTTATAATATTCTTGTTATTGTTGTTGTTGCTGTTTTGGTATTATATACACCATTGTGCCTTGTATTCTTCTTGTCGGTAGAGAATCTGAGAGTGGTCTCCAAAAAGATCCTCTGATCCTTAAGATTAGTGGACTGATTTGGAGTGTGTTTTGATACTTACTTGGTTTTATTGTATCAATATCTCACCTACTGTCCTTTGTATTGAAACAACTCACTAGACAAGAACACCTAAGATTTTAGGGATTATAAAAATAAATCATATCCCCGAAACGTTGGGGTGGTATACACACAGGGAATGTTGGGCATACTATAGCTTTATCTGGAGATTGTCATCCCACCTAGGACACCTGGATGATCTCTATATGCTAATATAAGTCATACATAATTTGTTTCTCCTTATACACTTAGGGATCAACTTGTCGATTCTACAGAGCCACTTGATGCCTTTTCTAGGTGATACCTATCTAATCAATCAATAATACAGTAACTATAACATATTAGCAAATAGGAATGAATTGCATGTACCTATATAAACACCTGAGTTGCAAAAGGACTTTTCATTTATAAATATATAAACTCTAGCAGATGTATAAAGTACTAAAATATAGGAACATGTAGTCAATGTACAAGTAGATTCTGAAACCTATGACGCATGAATATATGAACTCTAAATAGCTTGTGAACATGTTGGCTAAAAAAAATGACATGTGAACAGTTGAAATATAGTACGAAATCTGTCATTTGATCATATAGACAGGTAAACTCTTAATACCTAATACATGGCTCTATAAAAAGTGCAAACATATAGAATATAATCAGTTACTTTTGATATATAAGAATATAAAATGTAAAAGCACCTAGTACCTGGGTTCTAGGATTGTAAAAGTACACAACGAGCAGGTAAGCTAATCACACCACCTAAATGTGTCGATTATAAAACTCATAGATAAATATTTACACATAAGCAAATAACCGTATATCATACAAATAAATAGGCCCTTAATATTTGTAAATACATACCCTATGGAACATACGATACTCAAATAACTATACCCTGAATATGATGACATATAAGCAAACAATTTGTCCAACCAATAAGCTATAAATAAAAATCTGTGATAGATATATAACATGTAGATAAATGAACTATATCGTAACATTTATCATATGATTATATAAACAAGTAAACTATGAAAGGGTCGGATGCATAAATCTTAACGTTATAAAAACACATAGTATGCAAGTAACTTAATTATTACATATGAGCATATGAAGTATGATCTTTTAGCAGATGTTTCTATAACCTATAAAAATTAAATATGTATTATATGAACAACAAAACTTTACATTCTAATCATATAAAATTATGAACTTATGAAATGTATAACACTTAAATTATTACGCTTTTAGACCAAGTGATGTGCAAACAAATGATATATGACGATTGTAAAATATAAACAATAACCTTATGACCTTTGAACGAATAGCCTCTAATGCGTCTACACATATATTGTAATCAAGTATTCTATGAAACATATGATTTGAGTATCAAGACTTTATGTAACAAGTAGCATGTAAACACACTCTATATAAAATATGTAGTATATAAACGATGATTCATAAAATATGTAACCTATAAATAAGAATCTATAGTACAAACAAT
This sequence comes from Capsicum annuum, assembly GCF_002878395.1. Lineage (NCBI taxonomy): Eukaryota > Viridiplantae > Streptophyta > Magnoliopsida > Solanales > Solanaceae > Capsicum > Capsicum annuum. The sequence goes on from NC_061122.1 coordinate 25,772,179, forward strand.
ATGTAAATAATTAATCCCTCATAAATGCATAATAAAATAAGTACCATGTAAATAGTTAAGTTACCATACATGCAATACATATAATCTTGCAAGAAAGTTAGCTATAACACATACATATTGAATTCATGACAACTTATTCTTGTTGGCATCTCGTTTCTTTGTAAACTACGAGGAATTTCATGGAGTCATCCAGTCATAATTTACTTACGAGCGTACTTATGCTGGTTCCAAATAATACTAAGTCTACTTCTATTAGTATTTTCCCAAAAAAAAAAATTTGGGATCTATTTAACCAGGTTATCCTTCCTTTTAGCCCTAGAAAATCCTCCTTTATATATATTCGAACATAAGAACTGAACACTATTACTATTAATCTATTTTGTTAATTACCAGCGCAAAAACAGAGGGTAATACTTTATAGGCCTTTTACTGGAGTACCAAGTTAAACCATTCTATTTCTATTGCTATCAGGTGTCACATTATTGAACTCGCTATCTAATAGCTTGTATAAATTTGGTGGATGGATGATTAAGCGGGGTGCTAAAGAAAATATAACCCAAGAACTCTTGTTTACCATAGACTTATGGAGTCATTTTATTATTTCTCCACAATACTTAAAGATCAGATATTTTGGACTTAATAATTAAGGTTCGACTGCGCTTGGTAAAACTTCTATAACCATATGAAAAAAAATCACGAGTAATCCAACACATTTTTTCTAAGTCAGGCTATGCTCAGTAAGCTTATGATGAACATGTATCAGGTGAATAAATATACTTCATCTCTTTCTTTGAAAAAAGTCTCATAAATTTCATCAATACCCAAGAAGTAGCTAGTTAGGCCGCAGAGACACTTAACAAATAAGTGTATCTATGTGAAATCAAATGAACATATGATTGTTGTATCTTAAGTTATCTATAATCTACTATTGGCAATGTATACCTCTCCAGATATATTCTTATCCTCCAACGCATTTGCATTTTTAAACATCATACTTGATCAATGTATCCCTCATCAAGAGGGCTTACTAATTGATTACCAACTGCCACTATTGTATAGAAAAAATACCAGACGTCAAAGTAATACTAACATTATTTCTTACGATATGTCACCACAACCCCCTAAGGCTATTTGATCATATTTCTATAACTTTTTTTTTGTAAAATTCATACTCTAACTAGGTGCACTATTCCACGTATATAAGTAATCTAAGATATTCACACAATAATTTACCATTTTTCAAATGTCAAAAAAATTCTTCTTATAACCAATTAACCAATACTATGTCTTGATCTATTCTAGGCACAAATGATAACTCTTAGTCTATGTTCGACTCCTCGATATTTTCAACTCTAATCTTTGATCGCATATTATTACTATTTTTTGTGAGACAAATCACAATGGGTAATTCCTACTCATATATCCCTACCAATGATAACAACACTTATCCTTGAGCTTGCTAGCCACACAAGGATTCAAACATATAGTTCATTACCTACTCAATATAATCAAATGAACGTATTCTATGGGGATGTTCTACGTACTCGCCTGGGAAAATATATTATAAAGTATCCATGCCTAGTAGACCAGATAGGGATACTTTTAATTAATTAACACTAGTGAGATACATTTACCTAACAGTCAAAGCTACCAGTGTACCTTAAACTCATAAAGACCCAATTGATTACCTCTACTTTAAAATCATACATTACCCCAAAGCTTATGGATATATTATTGAGGAAATACTGAATATCCTCCATGTACTTAAATCCTATAAGTACTAAAGGGATCACGCAAAGAACCTTTTAAACTTGAAAACCCACTAAACTTTTTGCAACATTTATATCGGGATATGCCACTTTCTATCTTCGTAGTTAAACAACCCTTAGAAAGTGGGAACCAGAAAGGCCAAACTCCACAAGCTATCTCGAATCTTAGCTTAAGTCTTATGGTTGAGCTTTTGGCAGTAAACTTCCTTTTGAAATGCTAGCATCTGGCCCATTGGCCTGATTTGAGGTTACCTTATTAGAATGAATCTATATGAAGATTAAGCAGAATATGAATCAGAAGTAATTCTTTATAAGTTAGCTTTGTTGCACGATCTAGATCATGAAAGAAAGTTAAAATTCCTAAATGCCTAAGCAGCTCCCCCATTATAAATGTGGTGCACACCATATTCATAAGTGGGGCTCTACTAGATACAGCTTCTTAGACTCCCCGGGACACCTAAAACCTAGTGCTCTGATACCACTTTTGTCACGCCCCTAGCTTAGCCTAGACAGGGCGAACAAGAACCGTATGAGCATCAGCTATGTGACTAACATATATACTATGCGGAGGAGTTACAATTTTGAAAACTCTCCAAGAGTTCTTGTGATTTCAAGTTATAAATTTATGCTATGTGAGGATTATAGATAAGTTTTTCAGAAATTTTTATATGCTTCAAACATTTTGAATCCTTAAAAAGTTTTCATATAAATTTTATCAAGTGGCAATATTCAGCACTTCATGTATGACATCTTCAAGTTTCTGGATTGCAAATTAAATAAGTTTTATGCTTACCAAAATGCATCATTTCATGTCACTTAATAAATACGTCTATGTTAGCATGCTTAAATAAAAGTAGAATTTAGATCCTCATAATCTTTTACAGTATTGTACCAATATTGTATCAAAGATATTGTTGGTGATGTATCATTTTGCATCGATTCACAATGTGACATAACATTTTGAGATCTCATCACTTTATTATTTTCAAGTACCTCAACCTCTCATAGGTTTCATGAAGTGTTATGTCATAAGCTCTTCAAAAGCACAATTCCTCCTTATTATGATCATTTGCTCTTTTTTGTTCAAGAATTACTACTTTTAGAGTCGATTGATCTACCATTCTTCATGCATGAAGTAGATTTTGTCCTTCAAAAACATTCAATTTGGGGTATTTATAACTAAATATGAGATTAATATTGGGTTAGGAAATGCTCCTAGCATTTGAATTTGAATTATCTTTTGAATGAAGATTATATTGAAGATAATTCATAACATATTTCTTGTTGACACCTAATAAAATGGATAGGAAAAGACAATTATCGGATGTTGTGCAGCGAACTAAGACGACGAGTCTGAGAGCAATTTCACCACTAACTTTGACCTCAAGCTTGACCGACGAAAGGAAACAACGAGAGCGGTATGAGTAAATCAAAATAAGGAAAAATAGAGCAAAGAAAATAGAGAAATTAGTGAATAGAAGAGTGTGTTAAAACTCCAAGATTTTTTTTTAATTTCTCTACCCCCTTAACCCTCTTATAGGCAAAATATAGATTGCCCGGTTTCTCAAAGAAGCTTTGAAAAAATTCCAACTAAAAATTAAAAAATTAAAAAATTGAATTTTTTATGTCATTGAGAAGACAAATTGCTGGTTGAATTTAATGGTGAAAAGAGATAAAAGAAGTGAAAGAAGTCACCTTTTTTGTTCGATTTGAAAGATGAGTGACGGATTAAAGGTGGAGAGGTTTGGACCCGTAGGTTTAAGCCCGATAGCTGTCGAATCAAAGAAAAAATACCTTGTAACTGATGGATACTCAATTTTCTCCTACTTTCAGAGATTATAAAACCTTGAAATTTGTTTTGCTTCAGCTAAAAAGTTGATGGGAGGAGATAGGATGGTGAATAAAGAGAGCAGACGAGAGGAGAGGTGAAAAAAACCATCGGATTTCCTAATATTCGGTGGTCAAACCCTTCTTAGGACTTCTGTTTTTTAACCTTTGGAATTCTCTTAAGTTTTTCTTGATTTTTCTATATAAATTAAGTGGCGGCTCTGTAGCTTTTCTTAAATTATTTCGACATTTTAAAAAAGTTTTGAAATGATTTTGAGAAGTTAAGAACCCTTTTTTCCTTTAAATAATTTATCTTCCTTTTGGTAAATTCTAAAAGGGATAAAACATTTCTTAGTTGCTTATTATCTCCCCCTTATGTTAGAAAAACTAACATACACCTCAATTTACTTTAAAGAATCCATCTTTGTGCATCATGATATATCCATTGATCAAATACCACATATCAAAATTACTAGACGGAATAATTGATTTCTGACCTTGAACCAATTGAGAAGGAATAAAATAATCACAATTTATTGGTCTAATGCATACAAGTGTTATGCAATATATCATATTTTAGACCAACGCATGAAGCTTTGTTTTCATTAGCAATGATTTAACTATCTATCGGTGACATTCAATGTCAAACCAGCATTATCAAGATGAATTGACTTGATTATATAATTTGGAATATGCTTTTTACTCAAGTTATATTGAGCAAAAAAAATTATAAATGTCAACTACAGATTGACAATAAACATATATGTGATCATCTTATATTGATACATCCTAATATATATCACATGATAGGTGAACGGGCTCATATTCACCTTTTATACTTTTCAGATTTAAAGGATTCAATTCCAACATTAATTGGTCCAATCAACTTATCATGAGAACAAACAACATTAAAAGTTCATGAAGAATTTTCTAATTTTTCAAAATATATGTTTAATACTCAATATGCGCATCTTTACAATGTCATAATCGTTCATGTCAACTTATGAACTTATTTATATTAGCAAACTCTAGGTTTATCATGACATATACATTTTGCTGTAGTAAATTTCTAATTTACTATGACATAAATTTTATATCAATAAACTCCTAGTTTATTATGGCATGTGATTTCATCATGCTCGGATAATTTTTCACATTCATGTTTCTTACATAGTAACTTGGAGATTCAATCTTTCAACTATTCTACCTCTCTAGAGGTGGATTCGGATATCTTCACAATTAAGAATACGTTCTAATTTATATACATCACATTCACCCCAGGGTATAGATTTATATATATAATAATTAAAAATTTTATTCCCCAGAAATGAAATATAATTGTAATATTAAATTTTGATAGCTTATAATCTTTTTCAAGATTTTGCTACTTGAGGAGAAAATTGAGGCATACATATGATGTAGAGAATTTTTCTCTAACATATCTTCCAGAGTACATCATATATTGTTACCACATTCACTTCAAGAATGAAGCAAATTACCATCTTTCAGACTTATCATATATTGCTACCATATTTACTTTATGGAATGAAGCATATTCA
>NC_061122.1:25780333-25790660 GCF_002878395.1 Capsicum annuum
TGGATTGTTAGTCACAACTTTATTCTATCTCCTTGAACCTAAATCTTCGGATCTCCAATTCGCCAATTAGAGTTAACGTTGTGATGACTTATCCTAGGCCTTGAACTCATTATATTTGATAGACTCTCAATGTCCTCTCTAGTTAGTCCTTTTATAAGTGGATCAGATATATTATTTTTTGACTTTACATAGTCAATCACGATAATTTTACTAGAGAGTAGTTCTTTAACAGTATTATGTATTTTTCTTATATGATGATATTTATCGTTATACATCATGCTCTCTGCCCTACTTATTGCATCTTGACTATCACAGTGTATGTATGTTGGTGTCAAAAGTTTGGGCTAATAAGGAATGTCTTTGAGAAATTTCAGAGCTTTTCAGGTTCTTTATCGGTGTTTTCTAAATCAATAAATTCAGATTTTATGATAGAACGAGCGATATATATTTGTTTGGCCGATTTTCAAGAGACTGGTCCTCCACCAAGACTAAATACATATCCAATCATTGATTTACTTTAGTTGATGTGATGATTAAATTTGCATCACTATGTTCTTCAATTACCACTTTTAGATACCCCAAAAATCTTTTCATTGTAATCCAATAAGGTTGATTGGGACTACTCATATATAGACTTAATTTACTAACAGAACATGCTGTATCTGATCAAGTCCAATTCATGATATACATTAAACTTTCCAACACTCTTGCATAGTCCAATTATGTAGCACCTTAGAATTTTTTTTGTGAATCCAAATTTAATACTTTAAGCAAGAGCGATGCTAAATTTCTAAAGAGTTACGTGACGTACATATTTTATGAAAAATTATAGTGCATACATATATGCACGATTGCAGTGTATATAATTTATATGGTTACTAGTAGTAGGTGATAAAGTGAAGCAATAAAAAAGGGGAGAAGGAAATTTTGTGTCTTTGGGAAAGTCATGTTATGTACTAATACATGATCAAAATAAAGTAAAAGCAAAAGGGAAAACCTATACACGTGCTGTACTAGTTGGATTTAAGAAAAGGGGAGAGGGGAGATCATTTTTCTTATTTCACTGGAAATCACCTCCGGAAAACAAGAAATTAAGGAGGCTGCTCTCTATTTCTTTCCCTCTTTGTTTCTTCTTTCTTTCTTTTTCTTATCATCAAGGACAATTTAGTTGGGATTATCAAGAAGATATTATAAGAAGTGGAAGGATCCCTTTGACCACACAGAGCACATAAGTTAAAGAATTTTAAAAAAGAAAGAAATTTGTTCTCTATTCCTTTCTTGAATTTATCTATAAATATGTAATTGGGGTTATTTTGTTTGAATCTTTGCTCTAATCTTTGAAATGGGTTCACGAGGAAAGGGGAAAGTTTTGATAAAGGAGGATATTTTGGGGATTTATATAAATTGAGTGGTTTACATGGAATTGTATAAGTTGAAAAGTTAAAGGATTCATTTGGAATGCTTATTAAAGAATCCGGCTGATTTCGGGTATGATCGATGAATATGGAACTAAACTGTTAGATGTTCCTATGAGTTACTAATGGATGCATATGTTCTCCATGCAGTTAGTGGATTGTCTTTTGGATAGCAGAACTTGGTGGTTGGAAATATAAAAGCTATACCCCCACGTGTAGTGTTATTTGGAGACCTGAAATACTATCCTACCTAGCTAAGTACTAAGGTATGTAAAAGCTAAACCTTCCCTCACCACTAAGGCACCACCCTACATCTTGTGCTCCTTACCATTTGATGTTAGTATAATTATTATGAAAAATGGAAGTGGAATCTCTATATTGCCTTATATACCATTCCCTCGTTCTACCATCAAGCTTATAAGTATCTATCTTTCCCTCTTTATGTTAAATTACTATGATACTATCATGATATCATAAGTTTCTATACTTGAAGCCTTTAGGCCACAATATATATGTGGATACCATACATTAGGAGTAAAAGTAAATGATAATGGCATAGTTATATTTATATAGGTTATCTAGATGATCATTACTTTAACTCATATGTCATAGGCCTTCAAGGCATCATTTGATAAACATTAAAGATGGCAAGGTACATAGGTTTGGTTTGGCATATCGCTCGACGTGATTCTGTGCACAGGATCAAGACCAGACCACTATAGCAAGCCCAACCCTTGGGCGTACCTACCTTTGTGGCATCATTTGTATTTGGAGTCAGTTGGAACATCATGCATTGGTTTTTCCTGACTCGAGCCAACATATGGCACATATGTCCTGCGGGAAAACCCCCATAGTGAGCCCTTGGGTGGGGCATACCTGGATATAGACTGCGATTATAGTTATAAATATGGGATCATAGCAATAAGTATGTGGGCAACCTATGCTTTATACTTGCTTAGATTACCTTCGTAAGCCCATTTTGTGATAATTTGTATGACTTATAGGATAAGTGAATCACCTAGACAAAGTATAGATTCTATATTACAATGAACATTTGTCTAAATATTATATATAATGCTAATAAAATTGATGCATAAGTTATTAGTTCATATCGTATAGGTGTTACTTGTTGGCTCACACGTTTTTCTCTTTACTACTTGAGTCATATGAGCTTCTGTATTTTTCCGACTATTGTTCTATCTACTTTCATACCAGTACATGTTATTTATGTACTGACTTCTCATGCTCACCATGTTTTGTTAATGCAGGCTCAGACCCCCAGGATAGCAGACGTCCACGTTAGACTCCATTGTTGTTTTCATCGGATATTTTGGTGAGCTCCAACTCTCCCTGGAGCCAATCTATACCTAGTATTTTGATTATCTGTACAAGTCTTTAGTTGGGCATGACGGGTCTGATTCCAATTAGTCACTTGTAGTTTAGCATGTTAAACTGACGAGAGGCTTCATGGACATCATGTAGTATTGTATAATTTTGTAAATGTAAATCTGTCATGTATATACATAAATCTTACTGAGTATCCTGCTCGTTATTTTCCCATAACTTCATGTACATCATAAAGTGGCTGTAGAGTTAGTGTATACGGTTCTTGTCTATAATTATCATTTAGGGGGCGTGACAAATTATGAGTCACTTTCACCTTCATTCTGTTGAAGTACAAAGCTTACATCTAATGAGTTTTGGTAATATTGAAATTCAAATACTTGAACTTATCAAGTACCTTTTTCATGTAATGAGACTATGACAATGTCAACCCTTGTGGAGTTCTATGAATTCTTATCTCTAAGATCACATCAGCAACTCCAAACTCTTTCATATCAAATTTGCTTTCTAGCATTTAGTTCATAGCATTTATGTCAAAAATATCTCTATTGATGATCAATATGTAATCCACATACAAATAAATAGTGACTTTCTGATTTGGAGTGTCTTTAAGGCAAACATATTTGTCACATTCACTAATCTTAAATTCATTTGTCAACATGGTTTGGTTAAATTTTTTATGCTACTATTTGGATGCTTGTTTTAGTTCATAAAGTGACTTAACAAGTTCGCACACTTTTTTTTATCCGAAGCCACAAAACCCTCGAATTATTCCATGAAAATTTAATCCTTTAATTCTCTAGTTAGAAAAGCTATTTTCATATCCATTTGGTGGATTTTAAGATCATATATCGCCGCTAGAGCAATCAATATTTTAATAGATATAATCCTTGATTATAACTTTATTGGATAAAAGTACAGATTTAACATCATTCTTGAATAGAAGTGATGTTGAGAGAAAATTCTTTTGCATTTTGATACGCCCAAATTACACCTCTCTTAAGAGAGAGTAAGCGGTCGTTGTCAAATATATAACCCAACTAGGTTGGGGTCGAATCCCATAGGGAATAAGGTGTCAATGAAGTCTATTTGTGATTAAAATGACTGATAGCTAATGGTTTCCTTTAATTAGCGGTTTTATCAATCAAATGATGATTAAAGTTTCTACTTGCTTCAGACTCAAAGCTAAAATTTCAATGGTTCAAATCAATGATAGAGAGAAACTAGGGTTGTGATCGTTATGATTATTAACCCTCATTGCATAATAGTTGTTGTACAATATTCTCGTGACTTATGGGAAACACCAAATTATCAGTATTGACAGTCCATTTAAGTGTTTCTTAGCCTACCTAGATATTGTGCTCCCTAATTCTATCGAACTTAGGAAAACCTTCTATTCACACTGATTTTATCTAGAGTTGATTAATCTTGTTACAACATTAATCATTAGATAGAAAATTAACCTTCCCAAATCCTCATTGATAATTCACTACCTTTAGTTTATTTCTCAGTTCGAGTAAGCAAACATAAGGCTAGATCTATTGTTTCCAACCAATAGAAAACAATCATTACAAAGGAATTATCAAGATGTTCCCACAGTCACTCAAACCCTAACCAACTATTAAATCCATAAAGGAATAATCATAGATCCCACAACCCTAGTTATGGGTTTTAGTTCCACATGAGAAAGAAAGAGATAGCAACAATTGTATTCCTCATATTTAGCATATCCTGGCATTTGCTCAAGTGCTTTAACTAAAGGCACGTTCACTGTCAATTGCTTCAACATAGCCATGAATTTGTTAAACTTGCCTTCACCTTCTTTCTTCTTTAATCATTGTGGAAACGGGGGTGGTGGCCTAGGGATTTCAACTGGGGAAAGTTTTACCTCCTTTCTTATGCCTTGCTCCACATCACTAACATGCTTCGTCTTAGGTGGCTATTCCACTTTCGCACTCTTTTTTCCAAACTTCCCAACTCCTGAGGCACCACTAAAGATTCATCAACCATTTCCCAATCTATTTCGACCGCATCAGTATGAGAGGATGCCCCCAATCCTGGACTAAATAACATCTTACCGCTCCTAGTGGTAATAGCCATACATGATCCATCAGTCCTCAGATTCTGAACTGTATCACTTAGTAGAGTCCTATTTTATCTTTGGTTGAATGCTGTGGATAATTGGCTCATCTACTGCTCCAGTTATTTAATAGCAGTTGAGTGTGAATTTACTAGTTGACTCATGGAAGATATGTCACTCTTTATCATAATCACCCCAGAATTGGTCGCCTCAACTCCTTTTAATAGTTTCTCCATCATGTCATCCATAGATATTTTGCATGAACTGGTGACAGCATTATCATGGCTTCCATGAGGTACATATAGTCCACTCCTGTCACTTTTATTATTCCAATCTCCTTGATGGTTCCAACCTTTGGGTCCTTGACCACCAGTCCAGAAACCCCTCTGGTTATGCAAGTAGTTAGCCTCTTTCTCCTATTTAATTCAACTCTCTTATCATGGAACCCCACAACTTTTACCTTTTCTATATTCCGTAATAGCAAATATTTCGTGAGCAGATCCTTCTAGGTTTTCATATGATCCATATCCTGCTCTCCTATGCTGCTCTACCAATATTACAGTAGACCTAGTACTGCTTGCTACCACAGAATCTCTGGTAGGCCAAGCTCTACTTGTCTTAGTCATTCTTTCTAACATGTTCGCAGCCTCGGTAAAGGTGAGATCCATAAAAGCCCCTTCTACAATATCATCCACTATTGGCATTGTAAGTGAGTTCAAAGCTCTGTAGAATGTTTCCATCAAGTGTTCATTAGTTATCTTATGGTTTGGGCATTGAGTCAACTTCTTTTTAAACCTCGCCCAAGTTTCATGCAAAGTTTCATTAGCCAATTGCCTAAAATTGTTGATCTTATCTCTCAACCGTAACATTCTAAAGGACAGAAAGAACCTTTCTAGAAAAGCTTCTTTCAATTATCTCTAGTTTGTTATAGAATCAGCTCATTCAACCATATAATTACCTCTCTAGACAGAGATAGTGGGAACAATCTCAAACGAATAGCATTTTGTCCCACTCCAGGATTATCAAACTTCTTACAAATATTGATGAAATTCACTAAATATAGATTTGGATCATCACCAGGTAATCCACCAAAGAGTCCTTTCAAATTCAGTAGCTAGATCATAGTACTGGTGATGTTGAATTTCACCCCAGGAGCTAGTGGTGGTAGAATGATTGCCCCAGTAGCTCCAGCTCCATCTAAATCGTCTTCATCATTGTAAATATCAAACTGCACAGCTTGGCGGTCTAGTCTTCCTTTGAATGGACGATTTTGATTTACAGGTGCAACTACTCCCGCTACACGTACTTATTAGCTGGGTCAATTAAATCATCATTTCTTGGGTCCTCTTCATCTAGATTTGGTAGCTGACCTGGGTTGTCTACATTCTGTGAATTTAACTGAGCCCTAGCCAAGGCGGCTAGTCTTCCTGCTTCTTGTGGGTCTGCCATTCTACCGATCAACTAAGGTTCTAGATGTACTAGTAATAATGGTCACCTGAACTCCATGTACTTTGCATACACACTAACTACCCTACAGAGAATAAAAACAACAAATAAAAGGAAAACCAGGAAACTACTACAAGTCAATTATCACAGATATACTCACTTTGAAATCGTATTTCTCGGCAATATATGCCCAAATTACACCTCTCTTACGAGAGAGTAAGCGGTCGTTGTCAAATATATAACCCAACTAGGTTAGGGTCCAATCCTACAGGGAATAAGGTGTCAATCAAGTCTATTTGTGATTAAAATGACTGATAGATAATAGTTTCCTTTAATTGGCGGTTTTATCAATCAAACGATGATTAAAGTTTCTACTTGCTTCAAAACTCAAAGATAAAATTTCAATGGTTCAAATCAATGATAGAGAGAAACTAGGGTTGTGATCATTATGATTATTAACCCTCATTGCATAATAGTTGCAGTACTAGATTTCAACTGGGGAAACTTTTACCTCCTTTCTTATGCCTTGCTCCATATCGCTAACATACTTCGGCTTAGGTGGTTGTTCCACTTCCGCACTCTTTTTTTCCAAACTTTCTAACTCCTCAGGCACCACTGAAAATTTATCAACCATCTCCCAATCCATTTCGACCGCATCAGTATGAGAGGATGCTCATAATCGTGGACTAAATAACATCTTACCGCTCCTAGTGGTAATAGCCATACATGATCCATCAGTCCTTGGATTCTAAACTGTATCTCTTGGTAGAGTTCTATTCTGTCTTTAGTTGAATGCTGCGGATAATTGTCTCATCTACTGCTCCAGTTATTTAATAGCAGTTGGGTGTGAATTTACTAGTTGACACATTGAAGATATGTCACTTTTCATCATAGTCACCCCAGAATTGGTCGCCTCAACTCCCTTTAATAGTTTCTCCATCATGTCCTCCATGGATATTTTGCCTGAACTGGTGATAGCATTATCATGGCATCTAGGAGGTACATATAGTCCACTCCTGTCACTTTTATTCTTCCAATCTCCATGATGGTTCCAACCTTAGTTTCCTTGACCACCAGTCCGGAAACCCCTTTGGTTATGCAAGTAGTTAGCCTCTTCCTCGATGTTTGATTCATCTCCCTTACCGTGGGACCCCACAACTTTTATCTTTTCTATATTCCCTGATAGCAGATGTTTCACGAGCAGATCCTTCTGTATTTTCATATAAGCCATTTCCTGATCATGCTCTTCTTCTCTCCTATGCTGCTCTGCCGATATTACACTAGACCCAGTACTGTTTGCTACCACAGAATCTTTGGTATGCCAAGCTTTACTTGTCTTAGTTATTCTTTCTAATATGTCCACAACCTTGGTAAAGGTAAGTTCCATAAAAGCTCCTCCTACAACATCATCCGCTATTGGCGTTGTAAGTGAGTTCAAAGCTCTGTAGAATGTTTCCATCAAGTGTTCCTCAGTCATCTTATGGTTTGGGCATTAGGTCAACTTCTTTTTAAACCTCGCTCAAGTCTCATGCAATGTTTCATTAGCCAATTGCCTAAAATTGCTGATCTCATCTCTGAACTGTAACATTCTGAAGGGAGGAAAGAACCTTTCTAGGAAAGCTCCTTTCAATTGCCTCTAGTTTGTTATATAATCAACTCATTCAACCACATAGTTGCCTCTCCAAATAGAGTCAGTGGGAACAATCTCAAACGAATAGAATTTTGTCCCACTCTAGGATTATTAAACGACTTATAAATATTGATGAAATGCACCAAATATAGATTTGAATCATCACCAGGTAATCCACCAAAGAGTCTTTTCAAATTCAGTAGCTGGATCATAGTACTGGTGCTGTTGAATTTCACCCCAAGAGCTAGTGGTGGTAGAATGATTGCCCCTTTAGCTCTAACTCCATCTAAATCGTCCTCATCATTCTCAATATCAAACTGCACAGCTTAGCGGTCTAGTCTTCCTCTAAATGGACAATTTTGATATACAGGTACAACTACTCCCGCTGCATGCCTCCTATTATCTGGGTCAATTAAATTAGCATCTCTTGGGTCCTCTTCATCCGTATTTGGTATCCGACCTAGGTTATCTACATTCTATGGATTTAACTGAGCCTTATCCAAGACGGCTAGTCTTTCTGCTTCTTGTGGGTCTGCTATTCTACCGATCAACTGAGGTTCTGGATATACTGGTAATAATGGTTCACCTGAACTCCATGTACATGGCATACATACTAACTACCCTACAGAGAATAAAAACAACAAATAAACGTAAAACCAGGAAACTTACTACGAGTCAATTATCACAGATATACTCAATTTGAAAATGTATTCCCCGACAACGGCGCCAAAATTTGATATGCCCAAATTACACCTCTTACGAGATAGTAAGCGGTCAAATCCCACAGGGAATAAGGTATTAATCAAGTTTATTTGTGATTAAAATGATTGATAGATAATGGTTTCCTTTAATTGGGGGTTTTATCAATCAAACGATGATTAAAGTTTCTACTTGCTTCAGAACTCAAAGATAAAATTTCAATGGTTCAAATCAATGATAGAGTGAAACTAGGGTTGTAATCATTATGATTATTAACCCCTCATTACATAATAGTTGTAGTACTGGATTCTCGTGACTTATGGGAAACACCAAATTATCAGTATTGACAGTCCATTTAAGTGTTTCTCAACCTACCTAGATGTTGTACTCCCTAATTCTCTCGAGCTTTGGAAAACCTTCTATTCACACTGCTTTTATCTAGAGTTGATTAATCTTGTTACAACATTAATCATTAGATGGAAAATTAACCTTCCCAAATCCTCGTTGATAATTCACTACCTTTAGTTTATTTTTCAGTTTGAGTAAGCAAACATAAGGCTCAATCTATTGTTTGCAACCAATAAAAAACAATCATTACAAAGGAATTATCAAGATGTTTCCAGAATTACTCGAACCCTAACCAACTATTTAATCCATGAAGGAACAATCATAGATCCCACAATCCTAGTTATGAGTTTTAGTTCCACATGAGAAAGAAAGCGATAACAATAATTGTATTCCTCATTTAGAGAAATTAAACTTACAAAAGATGAAAGCTAAAGTTGATTCTCTTCCAAGTTCAAGAAAAAGTTCCCCAAAACTCAATCACAGAGTTGAAAATTGAGTTCTAAGTTAAGAGGCCAAAAAAGTGGTGACTTCTCCTTTGGAATAAGTTTCAGATGCTGAATGAAACCCTAAAAGCTGCTATTTATATCTGTAACTTAAAGGAAATTCAAAACTAAAAATTCAGATTTTTGATCTTTTAGTTGACGACATGTGTGACGACAAGTGTGATGACATGTGTGATGACTTATCAGAAAATATCATCAGAAATGCTTCAATTTTCTTGTGTTTTGCTTCAGTGTGATGATATGTCTGATGACTTATCAGAGATCTGATAGCTTATCAGACCATGTCGTCAGGTAAAGTTTTCAGAACTCCATTATTTTCACCAAAAATCATCCTTCTTGACGTAGCTTTAATATATTTTCATGCATACTGACTTTCCTACAAAAATCACATGAAATATCATAAAAAACAATGATAGTTACTTAAGAACTTACAATTATTCCAAGTTAAAAGTCTTAAATGTGCTAACGGAAGGCCAACACATTATTTCAAAATATGAAGGACATGGTTAAGAGTCATCATCTTTCCTGAAGTCATCTTCAAGCTTATTTTATCAGTTTTTTCATCTTTGCCATGATAGAATTTTCCATAAAAATGATCTCACCGAATTTTGATGAAGTATAAGAAGAAAATAGTTCTCTATTAGAATGAACATGGCGGGTAGCATCTGAATCAATCCACTATTCTTTGAAATTTTCTACCAAATTACATCCAGTAAGCATTTTAGACGAGTCATCTATATCTTCATTCATGTTTGCTTGCTTTTTATTCTTCTGTTTCTTTAGAGCATGACAATCTGAAGACGTGTGGCTAAACATGCCATAGTTATAAAAAATTTTCTTAGACTTTTTCTTCTTTGGTGCA
>NC_061122.1:25793660-25841358 GCF_002878395.1 Capsicum annuum
TACTTCTCACCAAAAAGAAAATAAAATTTTTCTAAAGAATCAGGTGGAGGATTAAGGGCTAGGAAGGAATTTCTGCGCATGAGAGGCATATCACTACGACCCTAAGCTAGTATTTATGTGAGAAATTCTTAAATTCTATCAAGAATTCAAGTTGGGGTTAATTCCCAAAAAGGTAATTTTTATTCACTCCGTACTTGAATTTAATTATAGAATATATTTTGAGATGTAATACTAGTTGTTGATTGTTGTTTAATTGAATCCTTGCACTCTTTTTAGAGTGAGTTCTTGAGAAGGGAAAATTGCAAGAAAAGAGGGTTTTTTAGGGATTTCTATCAATTGGTTGATTTAATGGTGCATCGTATTAGTTGGAAAAGTTAGAACTCATTTCAAATTATCATTAAGAAATTACATTGATTTCAAGCATAATTGAAGAGTGTCGAATTTGTAATACCCCGCATGTTTCTAAGCTAGGAAGTGAATAAGTATTTCTACGTATGATATCTCCTATCCTATGATTCATACTTGAGTACATGACTTACAATGAATATCCTAGTGATAGGATAGCTTATGATGCATTAAGCATGTTCACAAGAGTCACTTAAGGTAATACAAGCTAAGAGTTTTTGAATCCATCAAGTTTTAGTGTACGATTTTGCAAGGGTCATCTTTGAATGAGTATAACTCAATGTTAATGTGTTATTTTGGCTGATTTATACCCATCAAATTGTAGATAATATAATTAGCTTTCCAACGATACCAATTTTGCCTTGATCCAATACCCGAGCGAAAAGTTATGCCCATTTTCATTAGAGACAGTAAGGATAGGCGATTGGTTAGGCGCCACCCAACCAAACATAGGCGATTGGTTAGGCGCCGCCCAACCTAGCTTAGGCAATCACTTGGGCACCGTCTAAGTCAGTTCCAGGTGCCAAAAACACTCCATTTTTGAGTTATTTTAAGGGTAATTAAGTCTTTTATACTCCTTACACGTCCCTAAACTTAACCCTATGAAATATATAGCTTCTAAACATATTACAACCCTATTATCATCTCAAAGCTCATTATCCAAGAGCACTAAAAGAGAAAAACAACTAGGGTTGCGTAACTAAGCTTGAAGATCCGATTTCAAGGAAATTCCTCCATCAATCATCAAGAATCTTCCTTCTAAGGTATGCGTGAGTTGATTCATGGACTCCTTTCATCCATAAAGCTCAAGAACCATCTTCTAAATTATGTATTATGATGTTTATGTTGTTGGTGGTTGATGTTCATGTGGTTGGAGTTTGATGATACCTAATATGGGATCTTTGTATGTTTATTGTGAGGATATGGTGGTATTTAACGTATAAATATATGAAATTAGAGATTGAATATTTGTAATCTTGATGAATCCACCTATGTCTAAGATTTTCATGGAAGGTGTTTGTGAAAATACCTAAGGGAATAGAAATCATGCTTTTATGACATAATAAGTCCTAAATGACTATTCCATGTTCTAAGTTTATGTTCAACGTGATCCCCATGCTATTGTCTTGAATTGAAAAAGTTGTACGAGATGCTCATGATATTGTTGCGATATGGAATGACCATGTTATTGAAGCCATGCAAGTATATACATGTTGTGTGCATTCCCGATCATGTGATAGTTTGTTGAGAATCATTCTTATTATGAAAGCCTTACTTATGATATTGTGAATTGTGCACTCAAATCTTGTGATCAAGTCATGTCATATGTGTCAGTTTCCTCCTATCGAGTCCTGGGGGTACTTGTACCCAAAAACTATAGTTGTGTGCCTAAAGCCATGTCATGTTTCACGATATTCGAACTCAAGCTATGATTCCATAGACTTCAGTCAATCATGTGACTTAGGAAAACCTCATGATCTTAGTCAGTTTTCAGATATCAGTAACACTCTACTAGTCAACATAATTCAGTAAGATTAAGTCATGCACAGTTAGTTATTCATTTTCAATCCCTCCAGATAGGAGTATAGGTTAGCACCAAGTGAACCCAAGGATGAGAACTCACCCGCCAGTTTAGGGTGTGATTCTTAGTAGTCATCCTTGTGTTCCAGAACTACGTAGCCAGCGTAGGTTGAGACATTTTTACCTGTCAGATTAGGGTTGATGAGGTGGCTTAACCCATCAGTTTAGGGTTCCCACCATTCTCATTGAGTACCCACCAGATAAGGGTCACTCACAGGCTGTCCTTACCCATGGCACGATATTGACTAATGGTATACATGGGGCATGTCGGTTAAGCATTACTTCCCACAGTTTCAGTATTAGTCTCAATAAAAGAACTCAGGGCATTCTTCAGATTTTAGTATACACAGGACTGTCAAATACAGTCGTCCATGTTATTAGTTTCAATATTAGTCATAACAGTTATTAGTAAACCATGTATTAGCTTACAGGTCATGCTATCACGTATTCACGATCCCAGTTTCTATATATATGTGTTTGCACTCCCACGTTTATATTAGTCAGTCAGTGTTGTTCATGCATAAAACCATTTATATTCAGCCTACCTTCCTCGTATACTAGTACTCCAGTTGTACTGACGTATTTGCGCTATGGTGCTTCCTTTTTATGTTACACCATAGGTTCCGAGATACAAACTTTAGCCCAGTAGTAGTGGTAGCATTCCAGTCGCAGAGACACAGTAAGTCCTTATTGATTCGAGGATAATATGATTTGATACATTTATTTATTTCTTCAGTTTAGTTTTACGGAGTTAGTTGAAGACATGTTCTTTCAACTCCATATTCAGATATTTTAGAGGCTTTTAGATTTATGTTCAGATTTATGTTTAGACTTAGCTTTCAGATTGAGTTGTTTTGGGTATTTTGACCCAAATGATTTTATTCAGTTGAACCTTATGGCCTACAGTTCTATGTATTCCGCATTATTATATCATGATTTGTAATATACAGGTACAAATTCAGTCATGGGTTAGCTTGTGGTCCCTCGGGGTCATGAGCACCGTGTAGCATTGCGATTCAGCGAATCGGGGTGTTACAAACTTAGTATTAGAGCCTAAGGTTTAATAGAGTCCTAGGAAGTCTGAAAGCCGCTTCTAGTAGAGTATTGTACATGGGTGTGTTGCGCGCCATATTTATGTGCGGGAGGCTATAAGATGTTTAGGAATAGTCCCCTTTCTTCATTATTCATGTCATGCTAGTGAGCATAATCACAAGTTAAACTCTCAGTCTAATCCATTCTTCTCTTATTCCAACTATGGACCCAAAGAGAAGAAACCAGCCAGCTCCTCAGCCCGAAGATTCTTTGGGCGAACATGTTTCCCATGTGGAGTTTAGAGCCGCATTTACCATACTTGCTCAGTCCATGGATGCACAGAATGAACAACCACCAGTCATTTTGGCCAATCCTAAAGCATCTAGGGTTCGGGACTTCACCCGGATGAACTCTCCATCTTTCCATGGGTCTAAGTCTGATGAGGACCCTCAGGAGTTCATTGACCAAGTCCAGAAGGTCATTGACATCATGGGTATTACTTCTATTGAGAGTGATGAGTTAGCCGCCCATCAGTTACAGTATGTTGCTTATGATTAGTACAAACAGTGAAAGTCTGAGAGGTTAGATGATACAGGCCTTATCGAGTGGAAGGGTAGCATTTCAGCGTTCAGGGGTCAACTTGTTTCCTACCTTCGGGCAAGGAAAATGATTTCTAAGGGGTGTGTGTATCATCTCATGCATGTTAAAGATTCCAGTTCTGAATCTCCCAGCCTCGAAATAGCCCCCGTTGTTAATGAATACTTAGATGTCTTTCCCAAAGATTTTCTAGGCATTCCTCCCAAAAGGAAAATAGACTTCGGCATAGACCTTCTTCCGGATACTCAACCTATTTATATTTCGCCATACAAAATGGCACCAGCAAAACTCAAGAAACTGAAAGATCAATTGAAGAATCTCTTAAATAAGGGATTCATCAGACCTAGCATTTCCCTATGAGGTACGCCAGTATTATTCGTGCGCAAGAAAGATGATTCTCTTAGGATGTGTATTGATTACCATCAACTCAACAAGGTCACGGTCAAGAAAAGATATCCTCTCCCCATGATTGATGATCTATTTGACCAACTTTAGGGTGCCAGTTACTTCTCCAAGATAGACCTCAGATCAGGCTATCATTAGCCCAGAGTTAGAGAATGTGACATTTCGAAGACAGCTTTCTATACTCGGTATGGTCATTTTGAATTTTTAGTAATGTCATTTGGTCTTACCAATGCCCCTACAGCTTTTATGGATTTGATGAACCGTGTGCTCAAGCAGTACTTGGACATGTTTGTCATAGTATTTATAGATGATATTCTGATCTATTCTCGCACAGAGCGTGATCATGCAGACCATCTCAGGATTGTTCTTCAAACTCTCAGGGATCACCAGTTATTCGCTAAGTTCAGCAAGTGTGAATTTTGGCTAAGATCAGTAGCATTCCTTGGTCATAATATTTCCGATGATGGCATTAGAGTAGATCCCTAGAAAACGGAGGCAGTAAGAAACTGGCCCAGAGCCGTATCTCCATCAGATATTAGGAGTTTCTTGGGTTTGGCTGGCTATTACAGACTGCTTGTTAAGGGATTTTATTCTATTGCATCTCCCATGTCCAGATTAACTCAGAAGAAGATTAAGTTTCAGTGGTCAGATTTATGCGAGAAGAGCTTTCAAGAGTTGAAAACTCGACTCACCTCAGCTCCAATTCTAGCTACTCCATATGGTTCAGACGATTTTGTAGTCTATTGTGATGCATCCAGAGTGGTTTTAGGTTGTGTCCTCATGCAGCATAGTAAGGTCATAGCCTATGCCTCCAGACAGTTAAAGCCACATGAGAAGAATTATCCTACTCATGATCTTGAGTTAGCAGCGGTGGTTTTGTCCTTGAAGATTTGGAGGCATTATATCTATGGAGTTCATGTAGATGTCTTCACATACCATAAAAGCCTCCAGTATGTCTTTTCCTAGAAAGATCTCAATCTTCGCTAGAGAAGGTGGTTAGAGCTCTTGAAGGATTATGACATGAGTGTTCTTTATCATCCGGGCAACGCCAATATTATGGATGACACTCTCAGTCGACTCTCCATGGGTAGTATTTCTTACGTTGAGGATAGTAAGAAAAATATGGCTCAGGAGATCCATCAGCTTGCCAGACTAGGCATTCGCTTAGTCGATTCTTCAGATGATGGTGTATATGTTCATAGTAGTTTAGATTCATCTCTATTTTCTGAGGTGAAAGAGAAAAAAGACAGGGATCCTAGCCTTGTCAAGCTCAAAGAGTCAGTTCAGAATCAGAAAGTTGAGGTTTTCTCCCAAGGGGGAGATGGTGTTCTTCGTTGTCAGGGTCGTCTATGTGTTCCACGTGTAGATGAATTGAGGCATGAATTCTTGAAGAAGCTCATGGTATGCGATACTCTATTCATCCAGGGGCCACTAAGATGTACCGCAACATGCAGGAGATCTATTGGTGGAGTGGGATGAAGAGAGATATTGCAGATTTTGTGGCTAAGTTCTCTACATATCAGTAGGTTAAGATAGAGCATCAAAAACCTAGTGGTTCAATGCAAGAGTTCACCATTCCTACTTGGAAGTGGGAAGAAGTTAACATGGACTTCGTGATGGGTTTGCCTAGAACTCGTCATCAGCATGATTTAGTCTGGGTCATCATAGATAGAATGACCAAGTCAGCTCATTTTCTTCCTGTTCGTACTTCTTATTTCGTTGAGGATTATGCCAAACTCTATATCACGGAGTTAGTCAGGTTACACGTTGTTCCACTATCTATCATCTCAGATAGAGGTACCCAGTTCACTTCTCACTTTTGGAAAGTATTCCAAAAGAGTCTCGGTACCCAAGTCCATCTCAGCACAGTATTTCATCCTCAGACAGATGGTTAAGCAGAGAGGATCATTCAGAATCTTAAAGATATGCTAAGGGCGTGTGCAATTGACTTCAAGGAAATTTGGGATGACCACTTGCCTTTGATTGAGTTTGCATACAATAATAGCTATCATTCTAGTATTCAAATGGCTTTATTTGAAGCTCTCTATGGTAGGAGATGTACATCTCTGATTGGTTGGTTCAAAGTTTGAGGCCGCAATCATAGGTCCTGACTTAGTATTCAACGCCTTACAAAAAGTTTAGTTGATCAGAGAGAGACTTCGGACTGCTCAAAGCCGACAGAAGTCCTATGCAGATGTTCATAGAAAGGATCTCGAGTTCGAGGTCAATGACTATGTCTATCTTAAGATCTCTCCCATGAAGGAAGTAAAGAGGTTCGGCAAGAAAGGGAAACTCAGTCCCCGGTATATCGGTCTCTTCAGAATTCTTTGTCACTTTGGCAAGGTAGCTTATGAGCTTGAGTTGCCTTCAAATCTAGCCTCAGTCCATCCAGTCTTCCATGTCTCTTTACTAAAGAAATGCATAAGTGACCCAGTAGTTGTTGTCCCTATTCAGAGCATCGACATTCAGAAAAGCCTCTCTTATGAAGAGATTCCAGTCGAAATCTTAGATTATCAGACTCGTAGATTGAGGAACAAAAAAGTCCCTCTAGTCAAGGTTCTTTGGCAAAATCAGTCTCATGAGGGAGCTACTTTGGAAGCAGAAGCAGATATGCCTACCAAGTATCCTCACCTCTTCCCTGCCAATTCAGATTAAGCTCAAGGTAACAGTTCTCTTTAAGCTTATTCAATTTCACGTTTATCTTTCCAGTATAAACTTGGTACCTATTAACCGTTTTATACTCGGCCATGCATTCATGTGTCAGTTGTCCATGCATTCGATATGCACAAGTTCAGTATGTTTAGCATGTCAGTCATGAGATCAAGTTTCAGTTCTTCATGTTTAGTTCAGGTTCTATTGTCTTGTATTCCTTCTTAGTAAATTCTCATTCGAGGATGAATGTTCCCAAAGGGGAGATATTGTAATACCCTGCATGTTTCTAAGCTAGGAAGTGAATAAGTATTCCTACGTATGAAATCTCCTATCCTGTGATTCATACTTGATTACATGACTTACAATGAATATCCTAGTGATAGGATATCTTATGATGCATTAAGCATGTTCACACGAGTCACTTAAGGTAATACAAGCTTAGAGTTTTTGAATCCATCAAGTTTTAGTGTTTGATTTTGCAAGGGTCATCTTTGAATTAGTATAACTCAATGTTAATGTGGTATTTTGTCTAATTTAGATCCACCAAATTGTAAAGAATCGAATTAGCTTTCCAACGATACCAATTTCTCCTTAATCCAATACTCGAGCGAAAAGTTATGCTCATTTTTGTGAGAGACAGTAAGGATAGGCGATTGGTTAGGCGCCGCCCAACCTAACTTAGGCAATCACTTGGGTGCCGCCTAAGTCAGTTTTAGGTGCCAAAAACACTCCGTTTTGAGTTATTTTAAGGGTAATTAAGTCTCTTAACACTCCTTACATGTCCCTAAATTTAACCCTACAAAATATATAGCTTCTAAACATGTTACAACCCTATTATCATCTTGAAGCTCATTATCCAAGAGCACTAAAAGAGAAAAACAAATAGGGTTGCGTAACTAAGCTTGAAGATCCGATTTCAAGGAAATTCCTCCATCAATCATCAAGAATCTTTCTTCTAAGGTATGTGTGAGTTGATTCATGGACTCGTTTCATCTATGAAGCTCAAGAACCATCTTCTAAATTATGTATTATGATGTTTATGTTGTTGTTGGTTGATGTTCATATGGTTGGAGTTTGATGATACCTAAGACAGAATCTTTGTATGTTTATTGTGAGGATATGATGTTATTTAACGTATAAATATATGAAATTGGAGGTTGAATATTTGTAATCTTGATAAATCCACCTATGCCTAAGATGTTCATGTAAGGTGTTTGTGAAAATACCTAAGGGAATAGAAATCATGCTTTTATGACATAATAAGTCCTAAATTACTATTCCATGTTCTAAGTTTATGTTCAATGTGATCCCCATGCTATTGTCTTGAATTGAAGAAGTTGTACGAGATGCTCATGATATTGTTACGATATGGAATGACCATGTTATTGAAGCCATGAAAGTATATACATGTCGTATGCATTCTCGATCATGTGATAGTTTGTTGAAAATCATTCTCATTATGAAAGCCTTACTTATAATATTATGAATTGTTGACTCAAATCTTATGATCAAGTCATGTCATGTGTGTCAGTTTCCTCCTATCGAGTCCTGGGGGTACTTATACCCAAAAACTATAGTTGTGTGCCTAGATCCATGTCATGTTTCACGATATCCGAACTCAAGCTATGATTCCATAGACTTCAGTCAGTCATGTGACTCAAAAAAACCTTATGATCTTAGTCAGTTGTCAGATTCAGTAACACTCCGCCAGTCAGCAAAATTCAGTAAGATTAAGTCATGCAAAATTAGTTATTCATGTTCAGTCCCTCCAGATGGGAGTAGAGGTTAGCACCGAGTGAACCCAAGGATGGGAACTAACCCACCAGTTTAGGGTGTGATTCTTAGTAGTCATCCTTGTGTTCCAGAACTACGTAGCCAACGTAGGTTGAGACATCTTTACCTATCAGATTAGGGTTGATGAGGTGGCTTAACCCGTTAGTTTAGGGTTCCCACCATTCTCGTTGAGTACCAGCCAGATAAGGGTCACTCATAGGCTATCCTTACCCGTGGCATGATATTGACACCCCTCCAGTCAGGGCAGAGATTGGACCCCAGCTTAGCCATAATGGCATACATGAGGCATATCGGTTAAACACTATTTCCCACAATTTCAGTATTAGTCTCAATAAAAGAACACAGGGCGTTCTTCAGATTTTAGTATATACAGGACTATCAGATACAGTCATCCATGTTATCAGTTTCAGTATCAGTCATGACAGTTATCAGTAAACCATGTTTTATCTTACAGGTCATGCTATCACATATTCACGATCCCAGTTTCTATATATGTGTGTTTGCACTCCCACGTTCCTATTAGTCAGTCAGTGTTGTTCATGCATGAAACCCATTATGTTCAGCCTACGTTCCTCTTATACTTAGTACTCCAGTTGTACTGATGCATTTGCGCTATGGTGCTTTCTTTTCTTGTTACACCATAGGTTCCGAGACACGAACTCCAGCCTAGCAATAGCGGTAGCATTCCAGTCGTAGAGATACAGTGAGTCCTTATTGATTCGAGGACAATATGATTTAATACACTTATTTATTTCTTCAGTTCAGTTTTACAGAGTTAGTTGGAGACATGTTCCTTTAACTCCTTATTCAGATAGTTTAGAGGCTTTCAGATTTATGTTCAGATTTATGTTCAAACTTAGCTTTCAGATTGAGTTGTTTTGGGTATTTTCACCCACATGATTTTATTCAGTTGAACCTTATGGCCTTACATTTCTATGTATTCTGTATTATTATATCATGATTTGCAGTATACAGGTAAAGATGTCAGTCATGGGTTAGCTTGTGGTCCCTCGGGGTCATGAGCACCATGTAGCATTCTGGTTCAGTGAATGAGGGTGTTACAGAATTATATTGTTAAATGTTCCTACGAGTTACTAATGGACGCATATGTTACCCTTGTAGTTAGTGAATTGCCTAATGAATAGCGGAAGTTGCTGGTTGGAAAGATAAAAGTTGTACTCCCGTGGGTTAAGTTATTTGGGGCCCGAAATACTATCATAGTTAAATAAGCACCAAGGTATGTAAAGCTAAAACCTCCTTCATTGTTAAGACACAATCTATTGTCACTTGTTTCTCCTAAAAGATTCAAGATAGCCTACTTGAATAGGTGAATAGATCCTTCATTTCCTATATATTTAACCCACAATTACATGCTTGATATGCCCTTAATATCTGTACGTCTGTTCCATTTGAATTTTCTCACCTTCACATTTTTTGCATTTATTTGTTGAAGTCACAATATTCATGTTTCTCTTGTCAAGCCAAGTATCAATAGAGTTACACCTGATACTACTCATATTCATTAGAAATTCTTAGAAGTCCCATGGTATATAGGTGTCGCATGCTATAAATTAAAGTAAATATCCATAACATAGCTGCACTAGTATAGCTGACCATATAGCGATGCATTGTATGTTGATTTAATGAAAGAACTAGCATTTAAATAGATGGATCATATTAAGGAAGTTAGTTGTATATGGAATACTATCCGACTGGCTAAATAACCATCATTATAATTTACTTGGGCCTATAAGACAGTATATGTTAAAGGTTTATCATTATCGAAGAAGGGTATTAGGTTTTACTTAGCACACGCGCGACGTAATTCTGTACAAAAAATTGTGACCATACCACTATAGTGAGCCCAAACATTGTGTCGTACCCGCCCTTGTATCATCATTTGCATTTGTTGTCAGCCGGGGTGCCCCTGAATCAAGCCTACAAGAAAACCCTTATAGTGAGCACCAAGAAGGGGCGTACCCTATATCAGACCACGATTACAGTTATACGTATAAAATCATAGTCAGGAGTATTTGGGTAACGTATATGGTACACTTGATAGAGAATACCCTTGGTGGATATCATATGATTATTTGTATTAAAAGTGGGCACAGGACATCACTTATGAAAATTACTAGGCTCTTAATAATGATGATTTACTCATAAGCGGTTACATGATAAGTTAATGAGGTAGATACATAGGTAATAGTAATATATGGTGTATTTGTCACCCTTTATTTCATAGGTTATAGTTTCATATATGAGGCTCTAGTATTCAGTCGTCTGCAACCGCTCATTCCATTGTTTGACTCATTGAGCATCCTTATATATTGACTTGTTATTCTGTCTGCTTTACATACTAGTATATATTTTATATATACTAATGTCCCTACTTTTGGAGGCACTGTATTTCTATAAATACAGGATCAAGTATATTAATGAGCATACTACAATACTAGGCACTTGTTCATATTCAACAAAGCATTCGGTAAGCTCCTCTCTTATCTGGGGCTATTAAACGTCGAGTACTATTTAATCGTATTTATAGTTATAGTTTGGGTATGTAGGGCCCCTGACCCGGCCACCTTCTCTAGTATAGTTATAATTTCTATTAGAGGCTTCTTAGATCGAGATAAGTTCTCATACATGGTCATAGTTCCATATGTTTATATCAAATAAGTGTTCAATGAGATAGAATTGAGTTGTGCATACCCCTTTATCATTGTTTGTAAATTGTAAATCCTCCACATAGTATATATGTCAGTCACATAGCTGATGCTCATATGGTTCTTGTCTTCCCTGTCTAGGCTAGGATAGGGGCGTGAAAAGTGTACCCTTGGTTTGATAGTGTAGAATACTACTTTATGAGTCTTTTTTTCTCTATTATTTCATCTTGTTTCATGTTTTATTTTGACTTTATTTACTGTCTTTTATCCTGAGCTGGGGGGTCTATCGGAAACAACCTCTCTACTTCTTTGGAGGTAGTGGTATGGACTGCGTATATTTTACCCTTCTCAAATCCCACTATGTGGGAATACACTGGGTATGTTGTTGTTGTAAGTAAAATTCATCATAAAAGTCCAACTCTTCTTATAATCATAGTATCAAGAAAACATAACAGAACATCATTTAGAAATCCTTAAACTTAAAATAATTTACAAGAAAACATAATTAAAAATAGCAAGAACTAAATAGCTTAAAAAAGAGAAATACAATTATAGTAATAGTCATGAGATGATCTTTCTCCAATTTTAAGTCTCCACATACTTACTAGAGCTCAAAATATTTAAGACAAAACTGTGGGAAATTGCTAAAATAAAAATTAGAAATTTATCCTCTATCGAAAATGAAGAAATTTCACCAGAAATAGTCCAAATTTAAGCTCTAAAACTCACAATATAGAGGAACAAAGTGAAAAGACATTGAAATCATTGTCTATAATCACTTCCAGTGCATTAGCACGATCAGTGCCATAGGGTAATTGCACAAAATACAGATCCATGACCTTGCGCCATCGCACAACAAGGGTGTTGCCCAAGAGCATGCCTGTTTTTGCGCTCACATCTTGCAACCTGTGTTGGTAGTTGCCTAGCTCTTCTGCTTGATTGCACCCTTTTCTCTGATGGAACTGACTAAACATCGCCCCACAGTGTGATTACGCGAACCCTGTGATGATAGTGCTTGAACTAGTTGATAGCAAACCCAGTTATGTTTAATATTTAGTTTTAACACTTGAAACTCATCCAGATTCCTCTAGACACAAACCAATAGTGCAACACGCCAGACCTATTGGAATTATGAAACTACTATTGTAAGTTCATGTTGACTATGATCAATTCTAATCCTTAAGAAGACTAGAGTTCCATCCAAGGTCCTATATTACACTTGAGTTCCTCGAGCCCTTGCAAATCTTCCAACAAAGTTTTATATCATCCTTTGGACCGAGTGAAATTGTCATAACTCAATACTAACCTAGTTAACCTCAAATGTTGACTTTGATCAAACATCCTAAGTTTTAAACCTCCAAAATATAAAAACAAAACTCTTCAAAAATGTATCTAACCACCTCAAAAATAGCACCACCCTTTCTCACAAGTTATAAAGAGCTAAAAAAGCTATGGAAAGGGTTAAGGAAAAGAAGGGCAAAAATCACAAAAATGACTTAAAGGGTCGTTACATTGACCATTTCTAAAGCATACATTTATCCTCGAACATAAAAAGTTAGAAAGTCTTGAATGTTCAAGAAGTTGAATGTATCGACTCATATATCTAGACCAGCCTCCCTAGTGGCATGCATAATTAATTAGATAGTGTCTTTGCTACACCTTCAAAGATGGTATCTCTTTGGACCTCAACTATTGAATCTACCTATCTAAAATAGCAATTGGCCCCTCACTTCTAATCCATTTGTACTGAGTCCCGTTGAATCAAATAGGAGCAATCTAAATGATACTTCTTCAACATAGGCACATAAAATATTGGGTCAGTGGGGTCCACTTGAATGATACTTCTTTGACATATAGACATAAAAAATTGGGCGAGCAACTGAAAGAACAATGGAGGTAAGGCTACTCATAAGATACCTCACCAATGCATTGTAATATCTTTAAAGAAATGATGTCCATTTGGATGAGCTTGCTCTTATTTCCAAACCTTATGACATCCTTCTTGGGTGATATCTTCAACAACTCCTTCTCGTCGACCATATACTCTAACTCTCAAACTTGGTCTGCATAACTGTTTGCCTCCTCTGAGTCGTAAGAATTCATTCCTAGATCAATTTTACTTCATCAAATAAATCTCTCAATAAGTATATGCACTAATGCCTAATCTCTACGTAAGACTAAACCACCAAAGATCTATATCTCTCACCATACAATGCCTCAAATAGAGCTATCTGAATGCTGAACTGGTAACTATTATTATTATAAAAGAATTTGACCAACAAAAAAATTGGTCACAATGAACTTTAATATCAATGACATATGCCTTAAGAATATCCTTGAGAATATGGACGTTCCTCTATAACTAACCATCAGGCTATGGGGAAATGTTGTGCTAAGATCAATCTGGGTATCCAATTCTATCTGCATCAACCTCCTAAATTGAGATTGTACTAAGTACACCTATTTGATATGATAGAAATAGGCACCCCTATGAAGATAAAGTCTCTCTCAAATATAAATATTAGTCAATCTTGTTGAGTTATATGTAGTATGAATCAATACAAAGTGAGTGAGCTTGTAAGCCTATCAACAATGACCAAACTAACATCAAACTTTTTTAAAGCCTATAGCAAGCCTATCACAAAGTCGTTGATTATGGTTTGGTAGAAATAGTGAGCATAACAACTTAGGGAGCTAACCCTTGTTTAATAAATTATTCAAAGATATAGGTCAAATATACTTGGAACATATTGATCATTCTTATCTTAGTAAATCATATAAATTTGAGAAAATGATATTGAGATAAATCATTCAAATTTTAGAAAGAAGGAGTGATGGTGTTGGGATTGAGTCCATATCTAGACGACCTAATTGAATGAAACTGCATGAAAACCTAGAACACTGCATTCTATAAAAGGGAACACAATCTTAGTTTTTAATCTACATAGTTTTACAAGAAATTAAATTCAGAAATATTGGTTAATAAATCACAATCAATGCTCTCTACATTCACGGGGATAGAAACTAGATTGTTAGTCAAGTATTCATTGTCTTTGTATCTTCTCTTGCCTATTTCCTGTGGGATTTGACTTGAACCTTACTATATTTCCATACAACAGTATTACATCATCTATTATGGGCAATTTTAAGAATATTAAATTTTTGTGTCATTATCAGGAATACAATTTTGAAATTATTGATTGGTGTTAACTATAGTTAGATATTTTGTATACTATCAAACCTTTGTTGCTTTGTTTATGAACCAAGTTATAATGGTAGCATGAGCAGCATAATAGACTATTGCATCACAAGCTATTATGGAAGCTTCTAAATAAGAAGGAAATGTTAATTCACCTAAACCAAACACTGTGTTTGTAGATTTAGATTAGGAGATCAATTATGTGAATGTAATTGTTCCATCTCATGTAGATGCTTCCTTTTTTAAGACTTGAGACTAGAATCTACATAATGCTCAAGGCTGAGGGATTATTGCACAACTCAATAGATGATGATACCATTAGCACTTGAAGAAGCTTTTGGAGATTTGTGTGCAATTCATAAGAAGAATATGTATCGAAGGATCCCTAACTAAGGGTGTTCAGTTACTTCCTTACTGGTGAAGCTATGAATTATCTTCATAACTTTTATTAAACTCCATTCACTAATGTGGGAAGTTAGGTAGTGGATTTATGAAGAAGTGGTTCCCATTGAGCAAGAAGAAAGAATTGAGATACAAGATCTTTCACTTCAAACATATCTCAAAGGAACAACAGTTTGAAACATAGGAAAGATTTAAGCAGTATTTCGTAAGGTCACCAAATCATGGTCTTTTGAAATGCATACTTTTGGAAAAGTTATATATGAGGTTAGATCCATTGAATAATTTGTATCCAATAATGTAAATAAGGGTTATTTCATGGAAACCCTTCACTGATGCTTCAAACTTGTTGAAAAACTCACTAAGAATAATCAAATCAGTCACTCAAGCAATATTAGTCATGGCATATGATATAGTAGAAAGAATATTGGGCCCTTGTTTGGCCCATTTCAAATCTGACCAGCTTTTGAGCCTATTTTTATGGATGTTTTCAGCCTTTTTTCAGCTGTATATCAACTTCTTTCCTACTTTTTGCTCTTTTTAAGCTTATATATCAGCTTCCTGAACCTGTATGTATTGTATATTTGTTGTATATTCTTGTATACAACCCTGATTGTCACGACTTTTTCATCCATTTTTGGGCTGGGAAGAGGCTTGGATTTGATAGATTGGGCCTCCATGACCCATTGAAGAAATACAAGGGACATGTCTCCAATTAGACTTCAACAAGGGTATTCATGCACACTACAAAAAAAGATGATGATTAATGGAATGCAATAGTAAGCCATAAGCAGATATATAGATTATCAGTAAGCACGCTCAGAATTTGAAAAAGATTTCACATCCTAAGGTATTACTTGAAAGGGAGAATATTGATACATAATTTCTCAAAGGTCAAAGATCAAAATGTAGTAACAAGCACATCACAAGTATACCTCAAATCAAGCTTTCTCACGCGTACAATCACATAACAAAAAGACTGAACTTGACTAAATTTATATTAAGAAAACACTTATATAATTGGAAAAATTGATATGCAATTTTCAAGCAATGATACATCTTTCATAAACAACAAAAAAGAGAAGAAAAAGAGTTTATGGCTTCAAAACATTAGGAAAGAATAACTGAACAATCAATCAAGACCTAAGAAGGTTGGGTAGATGACGAAGCAAATCAGATCTCAAAGCTTTCCATTAGTATGGAGGATCAGTAAAATATCTCTTAGGCCTGATAGCTCAATCACATAAACTAAATAAAAATAAAATTTTCCAGCACGAGAATGTAGTTCAACACAAAATCAATGGGGAAACATAATACAATTTGAAATCCCTAGTCAAGAACTTTCAAGAATAGAAATATTTTACAGCAAAGACATATCTATTCTTAGTTCTGATTTTTGAAATCAGCCACTCAAACGCAGCCGGGGATCTCTTTTTTTTGCTGGATGTAGTGTTTACGCACCAACAGGAGTCGGGCCTTGGTTGTTTCAGTACATTCAGTTCCAAGTCAATGTTGTTCGCATAGTTCATAGCGAGGAAAGCACTTGTCTGACAAGGATTCATTCACTGTCAATCTGGCAAGAGGTTGTGGGTCAGAGTAGATTCCATTGCTTTAGGAATGTAGTTCAACACAAAATCAATGGGGAAACATAATACAATTTGAAATCCCTAGTCAAGAACTTTCAAGAATAGAAATATTTTACAGCAAAGACATATCTATTCTTAGTTCTGATTTTTGAAATCAGCCACTCAAATTTTTATTCTCTAATTCTTAATTCATGAACTTTCTTTTGATTCTTATGAACCAAGGGACATTTATGAACTACCTACTTCAGCCGCACAAACCAAAAGAGTCAACAAACCACCATTACAAATGGAGATAAAAGAGTGAAATTTGAAACTTTGTTTGTAAACAAAAATAGACAGAAACAAAGCCAATTTTTCAAACCTAAAACTTGCTTATTTCTAATAGAAGGATAATAAGCACAAACAGAGACAACACTGGGGAAAATCTAGAAGTAAATCAACATGATCTACATAATCAGACTCTGAATAATACTCTTAAAAGAAAATGGAGAAATATGAGAGCTCTTGATGTCTTGAACCAACTCATGAAACATAACAAGTAGCACATTTAAGAGAGGAGAAAAAAAACATAGTATCCAAAGAAATTTCAAATCAACCAACATTAAAGACAAACAAAACCAAATATATTTTCTCATTAGTTAACAGAAATACACTAAAACAAATCCTAGGTATTATAAAAACAATAACACATCTTTACTAAGAAAGAATCATGACATTAAAATTTCAAAGAAAGGTCTTAAATAACAAAAATGCAATTATAACAAAAAAATATGGCCATAACTTTTATTTTAGCACAGCCAAACCTATGGCCTTCAAGGCTTCTACAACAAATAAGCCCATTACTAAGGATGAAAATGCTACTAACACGAAGAAGGAGAAGAAGAAGATGAAAGTTGATGTATTAATGATAGAAAGATATGTTTATCTTTTTCCAGGAAGGAACTGGGACTACGAGATCTTTCTCGATGGACTTCGATCAGCAAAATTTCAATTTCCACTCATTAAATTTTAGATGAGTTCATCTTAATTTGATTTTTCTTATACAATTCCTTCTTGGATTTTTGATTATGTAGGATTAGATGAATGCTCCTTCAAAATTGTCAGATTCTTCTCAAAAAATCCTCCCCACAAACCTCACCTCTCATCCTCTATTTATAGAAAAATTGAGGCTGGTTTTAGGGAGATATTGAAGGGGTAAAAAATAAAAGACGAATAAATTTTTAAAATTTTTAAATTTATGGATAAGAATTAAATTTTTCAACTTTTAATCAATGAATTTTGACCAATTTTGGGGGGAATTCATAGTGAATTCTTGGAGATTTTGGAGGGAAAAAAGGAATTTTCCCACAAAAAATCAAAATTTCACAACATTGTACCATAATAGTACAAATTTGAGGATAATAAGTTTGATTAGGAATTTTAATGTTGGGGGACGATGGTATAACACCTTCGTTTTTGACCCTTAGAAAATTTCTTGAATTTTGGTTTGTTAGACAAGATACAACTAAGGGGTACCAGTCGTATGTTAGGGTACAGTTCACATGGATTTGGTCGTAGGCTAACCAGTGTTGGTTGGTGGGTTAGATTTATCTCTAGGATGGATACAACTAGGTGGATATGAGTCGTATCAGTGGATACGAGTCATTTAGTTTGGGTTTTTCCTTTAATTAATCTTAGACTTGGTAAATTAAGTTAGATCTGAGTACGAGTGGCTCACCATGAGTCGTAAGCTAGGGTACGAGTCATACCATAGACTCATATAGTGGACAATATTCAATCTTTTTTATTTGATTCTGCCAGGGGTACAGGTCGTATGCTTTCAGTACGACTTAGTTTGGGTGAGTCATATATTGGACAGTGTTGGGTCCAAGGGGGAGGCTTAGGGTACGAGTGGTGGGTACCACTCATATTGGAGGATACTACTCGTATGGGTAGTCGTACCATATGACGGGATTTTTACGTAATTTAAGTGAGGGCAATCTAGACATTTTCCCACTTAACCTATTAATACCCCATGGATTATATCACCCTTGGGAAGTTATTTTTCCTATTATTCTATTCATTAACACTTAGAAAATACTCTTTAATCCTCTCTAATTCTTTTGGGTAAAGAAAGGCTAGGGTTTCACTAAGGTGATCAATTTGGGGATTGTGTTAGTGATTTCTCTCCACCATCTACTCAATTTAGGGAATGTACTCCTTCTTTCATTTTTAGTTCCAAATAAATACATATTTTGTGAATTGTTTTCATGGCATAATTGTTATATGGTTTTGGGTTTTCAAATATATATTGGGGGTTTTGGTTATAAATGCTTGGTCATGGTTTTCCCACATTTTAATTATGTTTTTACATATTTTAATGGTGTTTTTGTATAATTGATTTCATGGTAATGGTTACTTGGAAATTGGTTTTGATTTTGCAAATACTATGCCCCCAACATGTTTGATAAAATGCTTATGATAATGATTTCACTATATTATTGAATTTTTAATGGAACTATTGCATGGTATGGTTTTGTAATGGGACCCTAAATTGTTTAAATGATTTGAAATGGCGAGTGGAATGGTTTGGTGGTCCTGGTTATGGTTAATTGAACATCTTTGTAGGGTACAATGAAATCTCCCAAGTAAACATATTAATGAACAACTTGTGGGGTACATGGGACTCCCCTAAGCAAACATAATAATGAAACACTTGTGGGGTACATGAGACTCCCCCAAGTTAACTTGGTAAAAGAGTACATAAAAGTCCCTTAACCTTTTAAGGTTTGGCTAAGGACAATACTTGTAAGTTATTGTCGGTATGACAATGCCACTATTAATAACCTTGGTTAATAATAAGGGAAAAATGGTTTGGTTGGTTAGAAATGGTTTTAATTGGGTAATAATGGCGGGGTGTGATAGCTAACCATGAAGGTGAAAGTCTAATGGACGAACACTGGAAACTCATATTTGCCGACATTAGGGGTTGGTCATGGCAACCATATATGATACTCATGAGGTACACGAGAATCCTCAAAGTACACTGTACATATGTATCATGGAGAGAGAGGGGTGCTTAGAAATCACCTACTTTTATTATGTCTTCGGTTCGTGCGGCTACAGGCATCGAGGCTCATTCAAGAGATTACACTGGACACATATAGACCATGGGTGGTTTTAGGATGGTTAAACTACGCATACCCAAGTTAATGATTTTAAATACATGCTAAATCCAATATTCTTTCCTAGCATGGTTATATATATATATGTGTGTGTGTGTGTGTATATGTGTGTACGTATGTGTGTGTGTGTGTATGTGTGTGTGTGTGTGTGTGTTTTGTATGCATAGGGTTGGCTTACTTGGTTTTATTGGATGACATTATTTTATCCTTATCCTGATTTCATGTTAGCGTTCACCTGCTACCCCATCTTTGGGCAGTTGTATCCCTATGCAATGCAGGAACCGGCCATTCTACTCCTCCTGCATAGTGATGGAACTTTGGGATTAACTTTTGAATTAAAGTGGCGAACCTTTATCTTTTTATAAGGCTCCATTTCATGTTATAGATATTCTCATATACTTTGGTTATTTTCTATACAGTGATTTTGGCTATGGTTGAGGGGATGTCCAAACCGAATAGTGGTTTGTTTTGGTTAGAGGATTTTATTGTACTGCTATGGGCTGAAATGGGCGGGAACGGTATAGGTGTCAGTGTTGTTATTAGCATTTGTATTAGGGCTGATACCATTGGTCTGACTTTATGATTGTTCCATCCTATGTTATTTTGGGATTATATAATTATATTAGATCTCATATGGCTATGGTTTTAGATTATGGTTAGGTTTGGTTACAGTTGTTGGTTGGCATCAGACGGTTGGACTCATTTGGATGGTCATGATAATAGACCTATCCTGAAGTTTTGGATCATACAATAATGCTATCTTGTTATACATTTGAAATTTATCTGACTTAGGATTTGCATAAGTCGGTTGAGTTGGGTAATAGGGGTGGTATCCGATCCTGGTTGGACTTGGGATTCCTATTACAATAAGACCCTGGTTTGGGTCGTGTAAAGTTGGTATCAGAGCTTTAGGTTCATGACAATTAGGAGTCCACAAAGTCGAATCGAGTAGAGTCTTTTTTAAGGGTGTGTAGCACTCCATACTCATAAGAGAGAGGCTATAAGGCATTTAGGAATGTTTTACTTTCTTGGTATTCTGTTCTCAAGCTTGGAGTTTAAGTCCTGAAATCTTCTCTAATCCTTGTTTGTTCTCTTTCTAGATCATACCTCGACGATCTAGAATATAATGAAACTCTTTTGTCAGGTGATGATGTTGATGGGTTACGCCCTACATTTGGAGTCCATACTTGGTCTAGTGGTCCTATCCCTGATTGGGATAAAGTTTCTCAAGTTCCTTCCAGTCCTTCTCAGGCCCCTCCGGATGATATGATGAATGCAGAATTTCATCAATCGATTCATGTCATTGCTCAGTTGGTTACTGCTCAGGCTGAGCAGGATGCATTTGGTGTTTCATCTGTTGAGGCCATAAGGGTTGGTCAGTTTATGAAGATGAATCCTCCTACTTTTACTAGTGTGAAGGTAGAGGAGGATCCATGGGGTTTCTTGGATGAAATAGAGAAAATATTCTAGGTGATGCAAACTACGCATATGGAAGGGGTAAATTTTTCAGCTTATCAGCTTAAACATGTTGTGTACCGGTAGTATGAGGAGTGAGATAAGGATGAAGGTTATATTGAGGAGTTGTCCTTATGGGAGACTTTCTCAAATGCTTTTCTGGATTGGTTTTTTCCTTAGGAGCTGAGAAAAGATAAGATGGAGGAATTTGTGAATCTTAAGCAAGAAAAAATGTCTTTCAAGGAATATGCCTTGACATTTCATCAGTTGTCAAGGTATGATCTAGAATTGGTGTTCGATATGAGGGTGAGGATGAGAAATTTCACTTTTGGGCTATCTCGAGATTTGATTCTTGAAAGATAGAATGCATTACTGATCAAAGATATGGATATTTTAAGGTGGTTGTTCATATGCAATAGGTGGAGGAGGAAAATAGAAAACAAGTAGAGTTTGGGGAAAAGTAGGGTAAGAGAAATAGGTTCTCTGAGCAGGGTGGTGCTCAACAATAGGGTGGTCGGGCTGGCGGTAAATGGCAAAAGAAAAAGTAGGGGAGTTCTAGTTTTTTCTCTAATACTAGTGCTCCTTACCCGAAGCAGTCAGGTGATAGGCGTTAGCATGGTGGTGATAATTTTTTTTCATGGGGTGCCCAATCTCAAGTGATTGGGGCTCAGTCGACTTCTTCATGCCTTTATTGATGGTTCTATGGTCGTCTTCATCGAGGATTTTGTGATAAGTGGAGAGACAAATATTTCAAATGTGGTCAACCAGACCATATGCTTAGAAACTGTCTGGTTGGTAAGGGTACTTCAGGAGTAGTTAATGCTCCGGTTGCTTTATCTTCTGCTCCTGCACCTAGTGGTGCTGCTTCAATGTCAGCTACTGCTTCTAGTAATGGCAAAGGTCAGAATAGGTTATATTCTATTACATCTCAACAGGAATCTAAGGTATCACATGTTGTCATTACTGGTATGTTACAACTCTTTTCTCTTGACATGTATTATTTCCTTGATCTGAGGTCCACTCTCTCTTATGTGACCTCTTTTATGGTTTTGTGTTTCAATTTTGATCCGGAGGTTATTTCAGATTCTTTTTCTATTAATACCCTGATAGGTGACTCAGTTATTTCTAAAAGAGTCTATAAGGGGTAGGTGGTATCTGTTGGTAGTAGGCAAACTTTAGTAGATTTGATATAATAGATTTTGTTGTCATTCTGGGAATGGATTGGTT
The DNA here is from genome assembly GCF_002878395.1 of Capsicum annuum. NCBI lineage: Eukaryota > Viridiplantae > Streptophyta > Magnoliopsida > Solanales > Solanaceae > Capsicum > Capsicum annuum. The sequence continues at coordinate 25,815,823 of NC_061122.1, forward strand.
ACATTCTTTTTACACGTCCTTAGATTATTAGAACCGTAAGGTTGTTTTTAGGTTCCCTGGTGAACCAGTTATAAAGTGGGAGGGTGTTTCCCTAGCTCCTAGGAAAAGGTTTATTTCTTATCTTAGAGCTCAGAGATTAATCTCCAAAGGGTGTCTCTATCATTTGATCCAGGTTAAACATTCTAAGGTCCTTCTTTACATTCGGTTCCGGTGGTAAATGGGTTTTCTGAGGTCTTTTTGGATGATCTTCCTGGTGTTTCTTCGGATAGAAAAATCGATTTTGGTATTGATTTGGTTCTGGACACTCGTCTAATATCTATTCCTCCTTATAAAATGGCTCCAACTGAGTTAAGGGAACTCAAGGAACAACTTAAGGATTTTCTAGATAAGGGGTTTATTCATCCTAGTATATCCCCATGGGGTGCACCAATATTATTCGTGCGCAAGAAGGATGGTTCCCTTCGGATGTACATTGACAATAGATAGTTGAATAAGGTAACGATTAAGAACAAGTATTCTCTTCCAAGGATAGATGACTTGTTTGATCAGTTGCAAGGTGCCAATTTTTTTTCTAAGATAGATCTTCAGTCTGGGTATCACTAGCTTAAGATTAGGGAGGTGGATATCCCTAAGACGGCTTTTTGTACTCCTTATGGGCACTTCAAATTCTTGGTAATTTTTTTTGGCTTGACTAATGCCTCGGTAATATTTATGTATTTAATGAATAAGGTTTTCAGGCAGTTTTTGGATTTTTTTTGTCATTGTGTTCATTGATGACATCCTGGCGTATTTTAGAAGTAAGGTAGATTATGCTAATTACCTTTGTGTGGTATTGCAGATCTTGAAGGAGCAGTTGTTATATGCCAAGCTCTCCAAGTGTGAGTTTTGATTGAACTCTATGACTTTCTTAGGTCATATTATTTCTAGTGAGGGGATCATGGTGGATCCAAAAAAGGTAACTTAGACCCATAACTCCAACTGATATTCAGAGCTTCTTGGGTTTGGTTAGATACTATAGGCGGTTTCTAGTCTCGAGGATAGCTTCCCCATTGACTAAGTTGACTCAGAAGAAAGTAAAGTTTTCTTGGTTAGATGCTTGTAAGGGGAGTTTTGAGAAGCTTAAGTATAAGATAATTTCGTCTCCAGTTTTCACATTGCATGAAGGCAATGAGCGCTTTGTGGTTTATTCTGATGCATCTCGAGTGGGGCTTGGTTGTGTTTTGATGCAGTGTGAGAAAGTGCACATGGACATCTTTTCTGGTCATAAGAGTCTACCTCATGTATTCACTTAAAATAAGCTAAACCTCAGGCAGAGGAGATAGTTAGAGCTTTTCAAGGACTATGATATGAGTTTTCACTATCACCTAGGTAAAGCTAACATGGTTGATGATGCTCTTAGCAGGTTTTCCATTGAGAGTTTAGCTCATGTGGATAAAGAAAAATGGGAATTGGTGAAGGATATTCACCATTTGTCTAATCTTGGAGTTCATTTCTTGGACTCCAATAATGGTGGTGTGATGGTATAGGAAGTGGTTTGGTCGTCTCTTACTGTAGAGATTAAGGAGAAGCAAGTGCTAGATCATGTCTTGATGAAAATCAAGAGTGATATTAGTGTGCAAAAGGTGATGGTCTTTGAGATCAGTGGTGATGGTACTTTATAGTACTAAGGGAGATTGTGTGTTCCTGATGTCGATGGTTTACGAAAAAGGATTTTGCCAGAGATGCATGAATCTTGCTATGTTGTTTATCCCAGTTTGAGAAAAACGTATCATGATCTCAAAGAGTTGTATTGGTGGAGTGTTATGAAGAGGGATGTGGCTAATTTTGTGACTAAATACATGGTGTGTCAATAAGTTACAGTTGAGTACATGAGGCCTAGTGGGTTATATCAAGAAATTGATTTACCCAAATGGAAATGAGAGGTGATTAATATGTATTTTGTTACCGGTCTTCCTTGGTCCCGAAATAAATTTGATTCAATTTGGGTCATTGTGGATAGGATGACAAAGTCCGCTCACTTTTTGCTTGTGAGGACTATCTTTTTGATTGAGGATTATGTGCAGTTGTATCTTTATAATATTGTGTAGAAAGACTGTCAGAAGTGAGATGAATACTGTGTACCTATTTTGATTATTTCTGATCGTGGTATGCAGTATTCATCTTACTTCTGGAAGTCTTTCCAGAAGTGATTGGGGACTAAGGTTAGTTTGAGTACTACTTTTCATCCGTAGATGGATGGGCAAGTAGAGAGGACCATTCAAACATTGGAAGATATGGTTCAGGTACGCGTGATTGATTATGGTGAAAATTGGGTTGAGTATCTACCTTTGCTAGAGTTTGCTTACAATAATAACTATCATTCTAGCATTGGTATGGCCCCTTTTGAGTCATTGTATGGAAGGAGGTGTAGATCTCCTATTGGTTAGTTTGAGCTTGGTGAGGCGGATATGTTTGGTCCGAGTTTGGTTTATCAGGTTATCAAAAAGGTATAGGTAATTCAGGATCGGCTTATAGCTGCCCAAAGTCCCCAAAAGTCCTATGCAGATTAGGGCATAGAAACTTTAAGTTTGAGGTTGGGGATAAGGTGTTCCTAAAGGTATCTCCTATGAAGAGAGTAATGCAATTTGGAAAGAAGGGAAAGCTCAATCCTCGGTTTGTTGGTCCTTATGCAATTTTGTAGAGGGTTGGTAATATGGCTTATAAACTGGAGTTACCTTTTAATTTGAGCTCCATTCATCTGATATTTCACGTCTCTATGTTGAGGAAGTGCATTAGTGATCCTTCTTCGGTTGTTCCTTTAGAAGATTGGGTATTTCAAATTCTCTGTCTTATGAAGAGGTCTCGATTGAGATATTGGATAGGCAGGTTCGTCGATTACGGACCAAGGATGTGGCCTCAGTTAAAGTTCTATAGCAGAACCACAAGGTGGAAGAGGCTAAATGGGAAGCAAAATAGGACATGAAGTCCAACTATCTGCATCTATTTTCTGCTCCTGGGATTCGTGCGGAAGGTATGTATTCTTAACATACTTTTGTTTTCAAACTTTGTTAGATGAAAGATTAATATCTTTGCATCTTTGTTTTCTAACTTAATTAAAGGTTGGATAAGTGTTTGATAACGGAAATGACTCTGTTTGCGGTTATCCTACCTTGCCTATCATTAGGAGATAAATGTTCCTAATAGGGGAAACTTTAACACCTTGGGTTTTTAACCCTTAGAAAATTTCCTAGATTTATGGTTTCTTGACAAGATACGACTAAGGGGTACCAGTCGTATGTTGGAGTACGGTTTTTATGGGTTTGGTCGTATGATGAACAGTATTGGTTGGTGGGTTGAATTGGTTTTTGGAATGGATACGACTTGGTGGATACGAGTCATATCAGTGGATATGGATCATTTGGTTTGTTTTTTTCCTTTACTTAATGTAACGCCCTGATTTTTTGGAACCGGAATGCCACACAATACTCATGACCCCGAGGGACCACAAGCTAACCCTTTTTGATATCTGTATCTGAGCATTGCATAATATACTAAAATAAATATGGAAAAACTGGCGAAAACTTGCCATAAGGTTCAAAACATCTAAAACACTTAAAACTAAAAACTGAATACTGATACATCTGTCTGAAAAGCCTCTAACTGTCTGAACTATAGAGTTGATGGGACAAGTCCCCAACTAACTCCGTCTACTGAAAATAAACTGAGCTTAATGCCATAATAAAATAAGGATCATTCTTGAATGAAGATGACTCACTGCTACATCTACTGCTGCTGACTGAGTCTGGATTGCTAAGGGTGCTTTGGATCTTGCGCTTCTGAACCTATGGTATAAGATACCATAGCACAAGAGAAAAGTATATGCCAGTACTTTGAATTTACTGGTATGCTAGATGAGGTAAGGCTAAATGCAAGGGCTTATCCATGAACATAGATTAACTGAATAACATGAGAGTACTGAATGAGGACATATGCATAAATGCATAAACCATAACTGAAATCATCATGACTCTGAATACTGATACTCGGATATTGTTTTACTGACATCTGAACTCACTACTAATACTGAGATACTGAATAACTGAATCTTCTGATATTGATAACTGAGTACTGGAGTTGAGATCAGTCCTTTCTAGAGGGTGACCTCTTAAACTTATTGATAATGGGAATGCTCAACTAAAATCTAAGATCAGTCTTATCTAGCGGGTGATCTCTATATATACTGATAATTAATATGATTTGACTTAATCTGAGATCAGTCCTATCTAGCGGGTGATCTCTGAATCTAATGATATTAAAGCTGATTAACTGAATCTGAGACCAGTCCTATGTAGCGAGTGATCTCTGAGTCTGTTGATAATCATAATGACTGACTGTATCTGACAGTTCTTACTCTCTACTACTGAGCTGAGTTCCTTTACTAAGACTGATTCTAAAACTGAAACTGTGGTAAGTAGTCATCTAACCGAAATGCCCTGAATCTTAACTTGTGGTAGTTGGAAGGGTATCAGTACCGTGCCACGAGTAAAGATACTTCTTCTATGGAGTCAGTCCGGTCTACTCGGTGACCCCTGGTATTAGTCCTATATATATATAATATACTAACGGGTGATCCTCATTCCTATCTAATGGGTGACATCTCGTACCTACACTAGCTACGTAGTTCTGGAACTTATGGATTGCTCTTAGGGATCTCAGTCCTCTCTAACGGGTAAGTCCCCATCCCTAGGTTCACTCGGTGATAAGTCCTACTCCCAATTAAAAGACTCTAAACTGATTCTTTTTCTTAAATTATACTAGACTGAGTTGAATTTGTTGTAGACCATACTGAGTAACTGAGTTAAGCTGAGTTCACTTGATTCCGAAGATACGGAATACTACTAAATATCATTATCTAACTGAATAATACTGAGTTCTGAATTATTTACTGGAATGTTACTGAGATTTTAAATGAATTCTTGAATACTACTAAGATCTGAGTTGAGTACTGAACTAAAGCTAGAATGCTAATAATACTAGATTACTGAGATTTCTTTAATTCTGTAATTGTTTGAGAGTACTGAATTCTGTAACTTACTGAGTTCTGCTAATCGTAGCTTGATTTAGAGTATCTTGAAACTAATACTGTCTCTAGACTTGCAGCTAATTTGTCGGGTATAAATACCCCCAGGACTCGATAACATAAAAGTAAAACATAACCATCTTAAATAAGCATGACCATGGACTTTCATTCACTATTAAAATCATTAAAGCATCTCTTCAAACACTTGGAAATCATAAACATGTGATAGTATAGAGAGACATGCTATTGGCTCATACTCCATTCAACAAGGTCTTACAACAAACACTTAACATGTATTAAAGAGCACATAATTGGGGGAGTTCATGCTAACATGTCATAATTCATTCACTAAAGCTTTTCGACAAACACTTGGCATACATAAACAACTTACACATAATTGGGGATTTCTTGTCAACATGCTATAATGACTCTAATTCCTTCACATAAGTGTTTTATCAAACATATGGGGAGCATGCTTTGGTTATACAACAAATACTACATCAACCAACTTGCAGATTTAGGGATTTAACCTGGACTTAACGCAATTCAACTCATAACAAGATCAAAGCTTGCAACTTGTATTCTAAAGCATGGATTATAACTCAAAAATAACATAAACATGAACTTCAATTCACATGAATCATGAAAAACTCAAAAAATCACAATCTTTGAATTTAAAAAGGGATTCTTGAACTTCTTGGGTGGAAGGAACCCAAAAATCAACATCTGCATACCTTACTACTTGATCCTCGAAAGATTAATGGTGAAACCTTGATGATTGGGATCTTGATTTTGGAACCCTAGCTCTTGTCCTTGAGGAAAATTGAGAGAAAATAACAATATTTGGGTTTAATGTGGCTGAATATCGTGTTAAAGAGTATATATAGGGGTAGAAAAATAACCGTTTTGCCCTTGGAATTAAAATTTGGAACTGGAAAAATACCAATTTTACATGCTGGCTCGATGCGCCATAATCGGGCCAGCTTACTGGAAATTGGACAATTGGGAAACTGGGCTAGGCGCGGCGTGGTGGAAATCACGTTGGCACTTTGGTTGCAAACTGGAAAGACACCGCGATATGGTGGAATCGTGGAGGCTCACTAGAATTTGACAATTGCCATTTTGACTGGCTCCGCAACGTGCTAAAGTACCAGGTAGTACATTGTCTTACTAAAATGGCTATAAATCTTCACTCAAGTGTTGGATTTGGGCAAATTTGATATCGATAGAAAGCTTATTCAATTTCCTAGATAATAAAAAGTGAAAATCTTAGAAATACCATAGGTAAAAAAGGTATTCATCTATGAAGAAATATCTTTGATGCTCTAAAGACGAATCGAAGCTAGATAGAAATATGGGGTATTACACTTAATCTTAGACTTGGTAACTTAAATTAGATCTGAGTATGAGTGGATCACCATGAGCTATAAGCTAGGGTACAATTCATATCTTAGACTCGTATGGAGGACAGTGTTCAATCCTCTTTTGATTCTATTCTTCCAGGGATATGGGCCGTATGCTTTGGGTACAACTTAGTTTAGGTGAGTCATATGTTGGACAGTGTTGGGTACAAGGGAAAGTCCTAGGGTATGAGTGGTGGGTACCACTCATGTTGGAGGATACAACTTGTATGGGTAGTTGTACCCTATGATAAGACTTTTATACAGTTTAAGTGAGGGAAATATGGATATTTCCCCACTTAACCTATCAATTCCCCATGACTTATATCACACTTAGGAGGTTATTTTCCCTATTATTCTATTCATTAACACTTAGAAAATACTTTCTAATCCTCTCTAAGGATTTTGGGTAAAGAACGCTAAGGTTTCACTAAGGTGATCAATTTGGGGCTTGTGTTGGTGATTTCTCTCCATCATCTACTCAATTTAAGACATGTACTCATTCCCTTATTTTTAGTGTAAAGAATGGATCTTGGGCCTAACTTAACCTTAAAATATAGCTCATAAGGGGAGTATTGTCCAAGTCCATATAAGGATACCAATTACCCATCCATTTTTTAATGTGGCATACTTAACACTCCCCTACACACCCAGGCCTCGTTAACTGAAGCATAGACAATATAATATGGGGGCCCAACATCGTTGATCAAAGATTTGGGATGGTCTTGGCTCTGATACCATGTAAAGAATAGATCTTGAGCCTAACTCAACCTCAAAAGCTAGCTCATAAGGGGAGGATTGTCCAAATCCATATAAGGAGACCAATTACCCAGCCTTTTTCTGATGTGGGATACTTAACATTTAGTTCCAACTAAAGGCATGTTTTGTGAATTATTTCCATAGCATAATTATTATAAGGTTTTGGGTTTTCAAATATATATTGGGGTTTTGGTTATAAAAGCTTGGTCTTGGTTTTCCAATGTTTTAATTATGTTTTTACATGTTTTAGTGGTGGTTTTGGATTATTGCTTGCATGGGAATGGTTACTTGGAAATTGGTTTTGGTTTTGGAAATACTATACCTCCAACATATTTGATAAAATGCCTATGATAATGATTTCACTATATTATTAGATTTTTAATGGAACTATTGTATGGTTTGAAATGGTTATATGGAATGGTTTAGTGGTCATGATTATGCTTAATTGAACATCCTTGTGGGGTATAATAGAATCCCCTATGTAAACATGTTAATGAACAACTCTTGGGGTACATGGGACTCACCCAAGCAAATATAATAATGGAACACTTATGGGGTACATGGTACTCCCCCAAGTTAACTTGGTAAATGGGTACACAAGAATCCATTAAACTCTTAAGGTTAGGCTAAGGACAATACTTACAAGTTATAGTTGGTATGAAAATACCACTATTAATAGTCTTGGCTAATAATAATGGAACAATGGTTTGGTTGGTTAGAAATGGTTTTAATTAGGCAAGAATGGCGGGGTGTGATAGCTCACCATGAAGATAGAAGTCCACTAGAAACTCATGCTTGCCAACATGAGGGGTTGATCATGGAGACCATATATAATACTCATGAGATACATGGAATTCTCCTTAGTACACTGTACATATGTATCATAAAGAGTGAAGGGTACTTGGGAATCCCCTACTCCTATGGTATCTCTGGTTCGTTCGTCTACATGCATCGAGGCCCATTCAAGTGATTACACTGGACCCATATAGCCCGTGGGTGGTTTACAATCGTTTAGCTGCACATACCTAGGTTAATGGTTTTATAAGCATGCTAAACTCAGTTCTCTTTCCCAACATGGTTATTTATATATTTTTATATATGTGTGTGTATGTGTGTATGGTTTGTATGCATCAGTTTGGGTTACTTAGTTTTAATGGATGGCATATTTTATCCTTATCCTGAGTTAATGATAGTGTTCACCTGCTAACCTATCTTCGGATGGTTGTATCTCCACGCAATGCAGGAACCGACCATTCCACTTCTCCTACATAGTGATCGAACTTTGGGATCATCTTTTAAATTGAAGTGGTGAGCTTTTATCTTTTTGGAAGGCTCCATTTCATGTTATGGATATTTTCATATACTTTGGTTATTTTTTGGACATTGGTTTTGGCTATAGTTGGGGGCATGTCTCAACCAGCTATTGGTTTTCTTTTGGTTAGAGGTTGTTGTGGAACTACTATGGGTTGGAATGAGCAGAAATGGTATTGGTGTCAGCCTTTGTATTGGCATTGGTATTGGGGTTAATACTGTTTGTCTGACTTTATGATTTTCCATCCTCTTTTATTTTAGGATTATATAATTATATTGGAACTCATATGGTTATGGTTTTGGATTATGGTTTGGTTTAGTTATGGTTGTTGGTTGGCGTCGGACGGTTGGACTCGTTTGGGTGGTCATGGTCATAGACCTATCCCAGAGTCTTGGATTATACAATAATGCTATCTTGTTATACGTTCGAAATTCATACGACTCAGATATGCGCAGGTTGGTTGGGTTGGGTAACGAGGTTGGTCTCCATTCTTGGTTGGACTTGGGATGCCCATTACAATAAGGCCATGGTTCGGATCATGTCATGAGGTGTTGATGTGAGCCGTTGTTGGCTGAATTGGATATTGCGTTATTTACATCATTGTTGCTGCTTGTACGTTATTTGGATTGTTGGAGTTGGGTTTGTTCTCTGATATCGGGTTATTGGAGTTTTTTGTTATTATTGGTGATGTTGTGTTATATTAACCGAAGCTATTGTTGTTGATATTCTGTTATTGTAATCGGGTAAATAGGGAAGGGTCATATAGGTCGGGTCAGTTACGAGTCAGGCATTTAGCTGTTGTTATTTGTTGGGCCTAGGGCGGTATTGTATTGGGCTTGGGGCGGCAAGTTGGTTATTGGAGTTAAAGGAATGGGCTTGGGTTTGAGATTAAAATTAAAAGAGGATAGACATTAAATTATTTTCTAAATAACCTAGTTGATAGAATTATAGCCAATTATATTTAGATTTTTACCAAATCAAAAATCAATTGATCCATTGTATTATAATTTTGGTCAAATTGATTTCATATGGTCAAATCTAATAAAATAGCTAAATTAAAATAAAATCCAATACGAATCATCAATCAATTAATACCGAGTTTCTTGGATGAATAAAAATTAAATAAATATTTTTTAAATAAATTATTTTTTAAGAACAAATTATATTTAGATCCATATTTTACACATTTAAATTAATTTTTAAGATAGCCTTGATTAAAATTTAATTTTACATAAAATAATTATTTAACTAACAAAATTATGCGATCTCGTACATACTAATACAAAAAATATATAATCGCTACTTAAAATGATAAAATTACCTAGATAATTTTGGAAAGTTTTTATTCAGAGAAAATAAATATTATAATTTTATTTAAGACCAAAGAAACTCATAACTAAACTTAGTCATGGAAGGCCAAAATTATGTGTCAACAGCTAGTATCCATAATACTAAATTGGTTGTATAATTGTGACTGAAATGGGAGAATCAATTGATAATATTGTGGATTCTGCTTCTGCGACAACGAATGTTATTTCATCAGTCGTCCTACACCTGCAATGATTGCGGTAGAAAAGTTCAAAAAGTTTTTCTCTATTGACTTTAAAAGGTGAAAATAGACTTTATTTTTTTATCTAACTACTCTTAGTTTGTAGAGGTGTATTGCTAAGAACGGTCCAACCTTGCTGGATAACACTCCTGAAAAGAGCGCTTTTTGGTAACTGAGGCATGAAATCATTCAACTTTTTCTTTGCAAGAAATACATTCTAAATGATTTGAAAGATAGTCTGTATAATATCTATAGATTTTGCAAAACTTCAAAAGAATTATGGGACATTTTGGACAAGAAATACAAGATCGAAGATGCTGAACTAAAGAAATTTATGGCTGCCAAATTTTTAGAATTTAAAATGGTTGACAGTAAGTTTGTTATGTCTCAACTCTAAGAATTGCAAGTTATCGTTCATGATTTACTTGCTTAAGGTATGATTATTAATGAATCATTTAAAGTGGCAATCTTTATTGAAAAGTTGACTCCTTTATAGACATTAAGAACTACTTAAAACACAAAAGAAAGAAAATGATATTGGAGGATATGATTATTTGTGCAAATCGAAGAGGATAATAAAACTGTAGAAAAGAAAGATTTTGTAAATTCAGCATTACCAAGTGCAAACAATGTTGAAACTCCTTCAAAGAAGAAGAAAAGTAAGAAGCTTGTTGAATATAAGAATGCACCAAAGAAGAAAAAGTCTAAGAAAATTTTTTATAACTATGGCAAGTTTAGCCACACGTCTTTAGATTGTCATGCTCTACAAAAACAGAAGAATAAAACGCAAGCAAACATGAATGAAGATATAGATAACTCGTCTAAAATGCTTGCTGGATGTAATTTGGTAGAAAATTTCAAAGAATAGTGGATTGATTCAGATGCTACCCGCCATGTTCGTTCTAATAGAGAACTATTTTCTTCTTATACTTCATCAAAATCCAGTGAGATCATTTTTATGGAAAATTCTATCATGGCAAAGACGAAAAAACTGATAAAATAATCTTGAAGATGACTTCAGGAAAGATGATGACTCTTAACCATGTCCTTCATATTTTGAAATAATGTGCTGGCCTTCCGTTAGCACATTTAAGACTTTTAACTTGGAATAATTTTAAGTTCTTAAGTAACTATCATTGTTTTTTTATGATATTTCATGTGATTTTTGTAGGAAAGTCAGTATGCATGGAAATATATTAAAGCTACGTCAAGAAGGATGCTTTTTGGTGAAAATAATGGAGTTTTGAAAACTTCACCTGACGACATGGTCTGATAAGCTATCAGATCTCTGATAAGTCATCAGACATATCGTCACACTGAAGCAAAACACAACAAAATTGAAGCATTTCTGATGATATTTTCTGATAAGTCATCACACATGTCATCACACTTGTCGTCACACATGTCGTCAACTAAAAGATCAAAAATCTGAATTTTTAGTTTTGAATTTCCTTTAAGTTACAAATATAAATAGCAGCTTTTAGGGTTTCATTCAGCATCTGAAACTTATTCCAAAGGCGAAGCCACCACTTTTTTGGCCTCTTAACTTAGAACTCAATTTTCAACTCTGTGATTGAGTTTTGGGGAACTTTTTCTTGAACTTGGAAGAGAATCAACTTTAGCTTTCATCTTTTGTAAGTTTAATTTCTCTAAATGAGGAATAAAATTATTGCTATCGCTTTCTTTATCATGTGGAACAAAAACTCATAACTAGGATTGTGGGATCTATGATTATTCCTTCATGGATTAAATAGTTGGTTAGGGCTCAAGTAATTCTGGAAACATATTGATAATTCCTTTGTAATGATTGTTTTCTATTGGTTGCAAACAATAGATTGAGCCTTATGTTTGCTTACTCGAACTGAAAAATAAACTAAAGGTAGTGAATTATCAACGAGGATTTGGGAAGGTTAATTTTCCATCTAATGATTAATGTTGTAATAAGATTAATCAACTCTACATAAAATCAGTGTGAATAGAAGGTTTTCCAAAGTTCAAGAGAATTAGGGAGCACAACATCTAGGTAGGTTGAGAAACACTTAAATGGACTGTCAATACTAATAATTTGGTGTTTCCCATAAGTCATGAGAATCCAGTACTATAACTATTATGCAATGAGTGGTTAATAATCATAATGATCACAACCCTAATTTCTCTCTATCATTGATTTGAACCACTGAAATTTTAGCTTTGAGTTCTGAAGCAAGTAGAAACTTTAATCATCGTTTGATTGATAAAACTCCCTATTAAAGAAAATGATTATCTATCAGTCATTTTAATCACAAATAGACTTTATTGACACTTTACTCCCTTTGGGATTCAACCCCAACCTAATTGGGTTATATATTTGACAACGACCGCTTACTCTCTCATAAGAGAGGTGTAATTTGGGCATATCAAATTTTAGCGCCGTTATCGGGGAATACGGTTTCAAAGTGAGTATATCTGTGATAACTTACTCGTAGTAAGTTTCCTGGTTTTACTTTTATTTGTTGTTTTTGTTCTCTGTAGGGTAGTTAGTATGTATGCCATGTACATGGAGTTCAGGTAAACCATTATTACCAGTACATCCAGAACCTCAATTGATCGATAGAATAGCAGACCCACAAGAAGCAGAAAGACTAGCCGCCTTGGCTAGGGCTTAGTTAAATCCATAGAATGTAGATAACCCAGGTCGGATACCAAATACGGATGAAGAGGACCCAAGAGATGATGATTTAATTGACCCATCTAATACGAGGCATGCAGCGGGAGTAGTTGCACCTGTAAATCAAAATTGTCCATTTAAAGGAAAACTAGACCACCAAGCTGTGCAGTTTGATATTGAGAATGATGAGGACGATCTAGATGGAGTTAGAGCTACAGGGGTAATCATTCTACCACCACTAGCTCTTGGGGTGAAATTCAACAGCACCAGTACTATGATCTAGCTACTGAATTTGAAAGGACTCTTTGGTGGATTACCTGGTGATGATTCAAATCTATATTTGGTGAATTTCATCAATATTTGTAAGTCATTTGATAATCCAAGAGTGGGACAAAATGCTATTCGTTTGAGATTGTTCCCACTGTCTCTGTCTGGAGAGGCAACTATGTGGTTGAATGAACTGATTATATAACAAACTAAAGGCAATTGAAAGGAGCTTTCCTAGAAAGGTTCTTTCCTCCCTTCAGAATATTACGGTTGAGAGATGAGATCAGCAATTTTAGGCAATTGGCTAATGACACTTTGCATGAGACTTGGGCGAGGTTTAAAAAGAAGTTGACCTAATGCCCAAACCATAAGATGACTAATGAACACTTGATGGAAACATTCTACAGAGCTTTGAACTCACTTACAACGCCAATAGCGGATGATGTTGTAGGAGGAGCTTTTATGGAGCTCACCTTTATCGAGGCTACAGACGTGTTAGAAAGAATGACTAAGACAAGTAGAGCTTGGCATACCAGAGATTATGTGGTATCAAGTAGGACTGGGTCTAGTGTAATATCAGCAGAGCAGCATAGGAGAAAAGAGGAGCGTGATCAGGATATGGCTCATATGAAAACCCAGAAGGATCTGCTCACTAAATATTTGCTATCAGGGAATATAGAAAAGGTAAAAGTTATGGGGTCCCACGGTAAGGGAGCTGAATCAAACACTGAGAAAGAGGCTAAATACTTGCATAACCAGAGGGGTTTCCAGACTAGTAGTCAAGGAAACCAAGGTTGGAACCATCAAGGAGATTGGAATAATAAAAGTGACAGGAGTGGAATATATGTTCCTCATAGAAGCCGTGATAATGCTGTCACCAGTTCAGGCAAAATGTCCATGGAGGACATGATAGAGAAACTATTAAAGGGAGTTGAGGCGACCAATTTTGGGGTGACTACGATGAAGAGTGACATATCTTCCATGAGTCAACTATTAAATTCATAGTCAACTACTATTAAATAACTGGAGCAGCAGTTGAATCAATTATCCACAGCATTCAACCAAAGACAGAATAGGACTCTACTAAGTGATACAGTTTAGAATCCAAAGACTGATGGATCATGTATGTCTATTACCACTAGGAGCGGTAAGATGTTATTTAGTCCAGGATTTGGGGCATCCTCTCATACTGATGTAGTCAAAATAGATTGGGAGATGGTTAATGAATCTTCAGTGGTGCCTCAGGAGTTGGGAAGTCTGGAAAAAAAGAGTGTGGAAGTGGAACAACCACCTAAGCTGAAGCATGTTAGTGATATGGAGCAAGGCATAAGAAAGGAGGTAAAAGTTTCCCCAGTTGAAATCCCAAGGCCACCACCCCCATTTTCACAATGATTAAAGAATAAAAAAGATGAAGGCAAGTTTAACAAATTCATGGCTATGTTGAAGTAATTGATAGTGAACGTTCTTTTAGTTGAAGCACTTGAGAAAATGTCAGGATATGCTAAATTTATGAGGAATACAATTGTTGCTATCTCTTTCTTTCTCATGTGGAATTAAAACCCATAACTAGGGTTGTGGGATCTATGATTATTCCTTTATGGATTTAATAGTTGGTTAGGTTTTGAGTGATTGTGGGAACATCTTGATATTTCCTTTTTAATGATTGTTTTCTATTGGTTGCAAGCAATAGATCTCGCCTTAGGTTTGCTTACTCAAACAGAGAAATAAACTAAAGGTAGTGAATTATCAACGAGGATTTGGGAAGGTTAATTTTCCATATAATGATTAATGTTGTAACAAGATTAATCAACTCTACATAAAATCAGTGTGAATAGAAGGTTTTCCAAAGTTCGAGAGAATTAGGGAGCACAACATCTAGATAGGTTGAGAAACACTTAAATGGACTGTCAATACTGATAATTTGGTGTTTCCCATAAGTCACGAGAATCCAGTACTACAACTATTATGCAATGAGGGGTTAATAATCATAATGATCACAACCCTAGTTTCACTCTATCATTGATTTGAACCATTGAAACTTTATCTTTGTGTTCTGAAGCAAGTAGAAACTTTAATCATCGTTTGATTGATAAAACCCCCAATTAAAGGAAACCATTATCTATCAGTCATTTTAATCACAAATAAACTTGATTAACACCTTATTCCCTGTGGGATTCGACCCCAACCTAGTTGGTTTATATATTTGACAACGACCGCTTACTCTCTCGTAAGAGAGGTGTAATTTGGGAATATCAAATTTTAGTGCCGTTGTCGGGGAATACATTTTCAAATTGAGTATATCTGTGATAATTGACTCATAGTAAGTTTCCTGGTTTTACTTTTATTTGTGTTTGTGTTCTCTGCAGGGTAGTTAGTGTGTATGCCAAGTACATGGAGTTCAGGTGAACTATTATTACTTGTACATCAAAAACCTCGTTGATCGGTATAATGGCAGACCCACAAGAAGCAGGAAGACTAGCCACCTTGGCTAGGGCTCAGTTAAATCAACAGAATATAGATAACCCAAGTCGGGTACCAAATCCAGATGAAGAGGACCCAAGAGATGATGATTTAATTAACCCAGTTAATAGGAGGCATACAGCGGGAGTAGTTGCACCTATAAATCAAAATTGTCCATTTAGAGGAAGACTAGACCGCCAAGCTGTGCAGTTTGATATTGACAATGATGAGGATGATCTAGATGGAGTTAGAGCTACAGGGGCAATTATTCTACCACCACTAGCTCTTGGGGTGAAATTCAACAGCATAAGTACTATGATCCAACTACTGAATTTGAAAGGACTCTTTGGTGGATTACCTGGTGATAATCCAAATCTATATTTGGTGAATTTCATCAATATTTATAAGTCATTTGATAATCCTAGAGTGGGACAAAATTCTATTCGTTTGAGATTGTTCCCACTGTCTCTATTTGGAGAGGCAACTATGTGGTTGAATGAGCTGATTATATAACAAACTAGAGGCAATTGAAAGGAGCTTACCTAGAAAGGTTCTTTCCTTCCTTCAGAATGTTACAGTTGAGAGATGAGATCAGCAATTTTAGGCAATTGGTTAATGAAACTTTGCATGAGACTTGGGCGAGGTTTAAAAAGAAGTTGACCTAATGCCCAAACCATAAGATGGCTGAGGAACACTTGATGGAAACATTCTACAGAGCTTTGAACTCACTTACAACGCCAATAGCGAATGATGTTGGAGGAGGAGCTTTTATGGAGCTTATCGTTACCAAGGTTGCGGACATATTAGAAAGAATGAATAAGACAAGTAAAGCTTGGCATACCAAAGATTCTGTGATAGCAAGTAGTACTGGGTCAAGTGTAATATCACCAGAGCAGCGTAGGAGAGAAGAGGAGCATGATCAGGAAATGGCTCATATGAAAACACAGAAGGATCTGCTCATGAAACATCTGCTATCAGGGAATATAGAAAAGATAAAAGTTGTGGGGTCCCACGGTAAGAGAGATGAATCAAACATCGAGGAAGAGGCTAACTACTTGCATAACCAAAGGGGTTTTCGAACTGGTGGTCAAGGAAATTAAGGTTGGAACAATCATGGATATTGGAAGAATAAAAGTGACAGGAGTGGACTATATGTACCTCCTAGATGCCATGATAATGCTGTCACCAGTTCAGGCAAAATGTCCATGGAGCACATGATGGAGAAACTATTAAAGGGAGTTGAGGCGACCAATTCTGGGGTGACTATGATGAAAAGTGACATATCTTCCATGTGTCAACTAGTAAATTCACACTCAACTATTATTAAATAACTGGAGCAGTAGATGAGACAATTATTCGCAGCATTCAACTAAAGATAGAATAGGACTCTACCAAGAGATATAGTTCAGAATCTAAGGACTGATGGATCATATATGGCTATTACCACTAGGAGCGGTAAGATGTTATTTAGTCCATGATTATGGGCATCCTCTCATACTGATGCGGTCAAAATAGATTGGGAGATGGTTGATGAATTTTTAGTGGTGCCTGAGGAGTTAGGAAGTTTGGAAAAAAAAAGAGTGCGGAAGTGGAACAACCACCTAAGCCGAAGCATGTTAGTGATATGGAGCAAGGCATAAAAAAAGAGGTAAAAGTTTCCCCAGTTGAAATCCCAAGGCCACCACCACCATTTCCACAATGATTAAAGAAGAAAGAAGATGAAGGCAAGTTTGATAGAATTAGGGAGCACAACATCTAGGTAGGCTAAGAAACACTTAAATGGACTGTCAATACTGATAATTTGGTGTTTCTCATAAGTCACAAGAATATTGTACAACAACTATTATACAATCAGGGTTAATAATCATAATGATCACAACCCTAGTTTCTCTCTATCATTGATTTGAACCATTGAAATTTTAGCTTTGAGTTCTGAAGCAAGTAGAAACTTTAATCATTGTTTGATTGATAAAACCATCAATTAAAGGAAACCATATCTATCAGTCATTTTAATCACAAATAGACTTGATTGAAACCTTATTCCCTATGGGATTCGACCCCAACCTAGTTGGGTTATATATTTGACAACGACCGCTTACTCTCTCGTAAGAGAGGTGTAATTTGGGCGTATCAAAATGCAAAAGAATTTTCTCTCAACATCACTTCTATTCAAGAATGATTTTAAAGGCTACCTGGCCAATTTTGCAAATCACTTTATAGGATCCAATAAACCTGGGACTTAACTTACTCTTCTTACCAAATTGCATAACGCCTTTATAGGTGAAACCTTCAAGAACACGAAATCATCAATTTGAAATTCTAAATCTCTATATCGCATATCTGTATATGATTTTTGCCTACTCTGGGCAGTCTTCGACTGCTCTTGTATCAGTTTAACCTTTTATACAGCTTGATGGACTAGGTCCGGACCCAATACATGTGTCTCACCTACTTCGAACCAACTAATAGGCGATCTACATCGGCTTTCATATAGAGCTTCAAATAGAGCCATGCCAATACTGGAGTGATAACTGTTATTATAAGAAAATTCTATTAAAGGCAAATGATCATCCCAAGTACCTCTAGAGTCCAACAGGCATACTCTCAACATGTCTTTGAGCGTCTGAATGGTGCGCTTGGCTTGGCCGTCTGTCTGAGGATGAAATGCAATACTCAGGTTTACCTACATACCCAAGCTCTTATGGAATGATTTCCAAAATTGATCTTTAAATGGGGAACCTCTATCTAAAACAATGGATATCGGGGTCCTAAGTAGGTGGACAATTTCTTTTACATATAACTTAGCATAATCTTCAGTCATGCTGGTAGACTTAACAGGAAGGAAATGGGCAGATTTTGTCAGTCGATCAACTATTACCCAAATAGAGTCATGTTTCCGATAATACAAATGTAAGCCTACAATGAAATCCATATTAATAGCATCCCTCTTCTACACAGGAATACTAAAGGTTTGAGCTAGGCCACCAGGTCTTTGATGTTCTGCCTTCACTTACTGACAATTAGAGAACTGTGCCACATATTCTGCTATATCTTTCTTCATGTCATTCCACCAGTAGATTTTTTTAAGATCATGATACATTTTTGTAGAACCGGGATAGATTGAATAACGAGAGAAATGTGCCTCAGCCATAATCTATTGTCGCAACCCATCTACATCAGGTACACATAATCTACCTCGACACCTTAAGGTGCTATCACCTGCTAGTTCAAATGTCATAATTCGATGTTATTGAATTCTCTCTTTGTATTGGAACAATAAGGGGTCATCGTACTACCTCTGCTTAACTGATTCCACGAGCGATGACTCAGCTGAATTAAGTACCACAACGCCACCATTTTCAGAGTCCACAAGGCAAACGCCAAGATTGGCCAATTTGTGAACATCTCTCTACTTCCCACTGAACAGGCGGCAGATGTGCCAGACTACCCATAGATAGTCGACTAAGAGCACCAAATACAATATTACCTTTACCAGGATGATAGAGAATGTTGACATTATAATCCTTCAGTAACTCTAACCACCTCCTTTGCCTTAAGTTCTACTCTTTCTGCTTGAATAGATATTGAAGACTCTTATGATCTAAAAAGATATCAACATGCACTCCATATAAATAATGACGCCAAATTTTTAGTGCAAAGACCACTACTGCAAGCTCTAAGTCATGATTAGGGTAATTTTGTTCATATTTCTTTAAAGCATGCGCTATAATTCTTCCATGCTGCATTAGGACGCAACCCAAACCAACACCTGAAGCATCACAATACACCACATATCCTTCTATGCCCTCTGGTAAGGCCAATACTGGCGTTGTGGTTAATCTATGTTTCAGCTTTTGAAAACTTCTTTCACAAGCATCTAACCACTGGTATTTAACCACTTTCTGTGTCAATTTGGTCAATGAGGCAGAAACAGAAGAAAATCCCTCCACAAATTTCCTGTAGTAACTGGTTAGCCCCAAGAAACTACGCACCTCAGTAGGAGTGGTTGGTCGAGGCCAATTCTTCACAGCTTCTATTTTCTGAAAGTCTACTTAGATGCCTTCTCCAGATACCACATGACCAAGCAAGGCTACCGAGGTCAACCAAAACTCATACTTAGAAAACTTAGCATACAACTGGTGCTCTCTGAGTTTCTGTAATACTGACCTCAAATGATCTGCATGCTCAACTTCATTACGTGAATGTATCAAAATATCATCTATAAATACAATCATGTATATATTAAGGAAGGGTTTGAAAATCCTAGGCATCATGTACATAAAGGCCACCGGAGTATTCGTTAGTCCAAATAACATGACAAGAAACTCAAAATGTCTGTATCTTGTATGAAAGGCTGTTTGGGAATATCTGCTTTATGAATTCTTAATTGATGATAACCGGACCTCAAATCGATCTTTAAAAAGTATTTAGCTCCCTGCAATCGATCGAATAAATTATCTATTCGTGGGAGAGGGTACTTATTCTTTATTGTCACCTTGTTCAGCTGTCTGTAATCTATACACATCCGCAACGTACCATCTTTATTACGTACAAAGAGCACTAGCATACCCCAAGGTAATATACTGGGTCGAATGAAACCTTTATCAAGTAAATCTTTTAACTGCTCTTTTAACTGTTTCAATTCTGCAGGCGCCATTCTATAAGGTGGAATTGATATCGTTCGCGTACCGGGATCCACATCAATACCAAAATCAATCTCTCTAAGAGGAGGTACTCCAGGGAGTTCATCAGGGAACACATCTGAGTACTCGTTCACCACTGGTATGGATCCTAAATTTGGTGCCTATTTTTTGGCCTAAATGTCTTTCACTTGGACTAGGTGATACAAACACCCCTTTGCAATAAGCTTTTATGCCTTAAGAAAGGAAATAAACCTTTCTCTAGGCATCATAGAATTACCCCTCCACTCTAAGACTAGTTCTCCTGGGAAGTGGAAATGGGCTATTTTGACTCGACAATAAAATGTAGCATAACAAAAGGATAACCAATCCATACCTATAATAATATCAAAGTCGACCATTTCAAGTTCAATCAGATTATCCAATGTAGCACGACCACATACTGTCACTACACAATCACAATAGACTCATCTAACTATAATAGAATCTCCAATTAGAGTTGATACTGCAAATAGTTCTTGTAAAAACTCTGGCTCTACTCCAAACTTCTTAGCTACGAATGGAGTAACATATGACAAGGTAGATCCTAGCTCTATCAAGGTATATATATCATATGAAAAGATGACTAAGGTACCTATGACCATATCTAGAGATGCCTCTGAATTTTGCCGACCAGCTAGTGTATACATACGGTTCGGTCCTGCGCTCGAACTGGGCCCTCTGCCCCTACCAGATCCTCTACCTACTGATGCCTAAGGACTGCGAGAAGAAGAAGGCACTAATGAAGATGAAGCTAATGCAGAACCTATAGGCTGTGATCGATCACCTCTACTTTTACCTTTGAGCTATGGAAAATCACATACCATATGACCCTCTATACCACACCAGTAACATGCATTAGAACCACGTCTACACTCTCCTGTTTGTGGTCGGCCACACTGTCTGCATGTAGGTCGAGGTAGTAACTCTCGACTAGCGCCCCTCTAAGGTCTTAAGTCTACTGCTCTAAAAGTCTGGCTCTGCTTATACCTATGCCTCAAGAACTAAGTTGGAGCATTATATGTGGAGCGCACCGCTGACTGGGTCTTCCTAGGTGTCCCTCTACTAGTGGTAGCTCCACTACTCCCCTGATACTGGCTGGTCATCCTAGCTCCCTTACTCTGCTCCCTTTCACTATCTATTTCATGATTATACTGATCTTTCTCTATCTACTACACACATGCCATAATCCTTGCTATGTCCAAATCTTTGTTCATAGCAGCAACAGAAAGAAGGTCTCTTAAAGGACCCATAAGGCCATTCACAAAGTAATGAATCCATTTTGCTTGTGTGTTAACCACCTCTAGAGCATATTTGGACAACTGTGTAAACCGAAAATAATACTTCTTGACACTAAGATTAACCTTCTTTAGAGATAAGAATTCATCCATCTTTGCCTCTCTGAGCTCTAACAGCATGAAGTGATCCATGAGGCTTCTGCAAATTTTGTCCAGATCGTTGGAGGAGATTCCTGACCTCTCAAGGCAACCCACATCTCATACCAATCAACAGCAATATCTTTTAGTAGATGAGCGGTCAATTCAACCACATCTATATCTGAGACCTGCATCACCTTACAAATTCTGTGAGACTCATCAATGAATTATTGAGGGTCCTCTGCAAGCTTAGAATCTATGAACTCTGGTGGATTCATACGGAGGAAATCTTTGATCTTAGATTCGGCTATCCCTCCCTGAGAAGCAATAGATACGTCTACATTCTATCTTTCGCCTGATCAACGACCAACTGTGCAAGCAACCATATCTCTCCCTTAAGATCTGGGTCTGAGGCATCGAGTGGTGGAATAAAAACTACTTTTGGTACTATTGAAGGTATAGAAACCCCTGTAGGTCCTTCCATTCCAGGCGTTTGAGAACCTGGAAGTATAGAACCCAACAAACTTTCTTGAGTCCTATTTATATCCACCAATACAGAAGATTGCCCGGTAGTGGTTGCCTCCTAAGTAATGCTAGTAATAGCATGTTGGGCTGCTTTATCCTTTTCTGTAGCAGACATGGTCTGTATCATAAATAAATAGAACAAGGGTCAGAAGTAACTTTCTATGACTTAAACCTATTGCACGATCTAGATTATCAATGAAGGTCAAATTCCTAAATGTCCATGTAGTCCCTAAATTATAAATGTAGCGCGCAACACATCAATAAGTAAGGTCCTACTAGACACAACTTCATAGACTGTAACACCCTGGAAAATGGGTCCCGGAGCATCACACATTGCTTGAGGCTAGGAGTAGCCCCAAGCTAACCCTTTGAGCCATTTTCATTTAGTTCAACACAAATCAACAGGGTTTTCATAAATAACCCTCAAATATCAACAGAGTAATCATCATCCAAGAATAAAAGAATTTCAGAAAGATAACAAAATACGACTAATTAGTCAACTCCCAATATCTATACTAGTCTGACAAGCCTCTAAGAAAATCAATAAAACCAGCGAGCCATGAGACATGCCCCAACTGACTCATACTCAGTTATCAAATATAAATAATTTTGTGAAACCAATATCAGACATCACGTCCTCGGAAGATAAGGACTCACCACAACAGAGGATGTAGAATAGCGTGCTTGAAGAATCACTGTCGAACCTAGAACTGAGCACCTGAACCTACATTCCAAGAAAATGCAATCCACATCTGAAGATGTGGGTCAGTACTATAGAAAGGAACCGAGTATATGGGGGTGTATGTAGTTGTATAAACATCATCATCATAAATATTTATAAGAAATATGCAGGATGTATGAAAGACTCACATAGCCCGAAGAAAATCATCATAATCATGAGAAGATGAAATAATTACAATAACACATGTGATTCATCATATAATTTGTCAATCACTTTCAGTTCATCAAGAATATCAATTCTCATAATGTAAATATCATTTAAATCTTTCGAAAGAATAACTTTCACAATTTCACTTTCAAATCACTTCACCATTCACCATAGACACAAGGAAACACACACACACTGGGAGATCCTACAACCGACATAAACCATGTGAGCTACATGGAGTCCAATGTACAACCCATGTTGGGGAGATCTGTCCTATCCTTTCCATCAAATTAGGACTATTGATATCAAATCCACACAAACTAATGATCACTATATAAATCAGCCTCAGGCTCACTCCTACGGGGGCACGTAGTTCTAGGGAAGTAAGGTCGCTTTATACCTCCCACTCGGTGCTAAAAATTTCTCCCGGACTTAGCTCAGATTATTTCAAAGACAATCCACAACAAAATAATTTCAGTAATATATAAATATACATCGGGATCCATCATGCTTTCCATCTATCAAAATCAACCACGTTGTTGATTTCTTTCACACTCGAGTTTAAATCAACTCCATTAAGACCAAAAGGTCAAATCATTCAAAATATCTCAAATATTCAACATCAACGTGCTTATAACATACACTTTCTCAAAAAAATACAATTTCCAATATGGATTCATGACCCAAATATCAAAATCATGATAAATATCGCTCAAGATTCATGCTTTATATCTCCACACATGTAAATTCATCTTTCAAAATCATAAACATCAAGATTTTATAATAATCATCAAAAGATATGGGTTCATGCTTCAAATTCGTAAAAATCAAATAAAAATCATGCCTTTGTAAAGAAAATTACTTTTGGGCACAAGAACGAAAGAGAGTTTTTGTTTAAAAACCCCACATACCTGGAATGATGAACTTTAGATCGATATTCGTTTTTGGGATGTTAATCGTGCCTTTGAATGATGATTCTTGGAGTTCTTGAACTAGGAACTTGGAATCTTGAATAAATTTGCAGAATTAATGGTGAACTTTAGAGGTTCTTGAAGTTGGATGTAGGAGCTTAGGGTTTTCCTTTTGAGGGAATTTGATGAAATATAACATATAATGCTTCTAATAGGCTTTAATATAGGGTTTGGAGGATTTTGGGTGAGGGAGAATGAACAAAATGCCCCTAAAAATTAAATAATTCTCGAATCTGTCCTTTGGTGGACTATTTTGATAGTCTGAAGTAGATCAACGATAACGTTTTACTCTGATATTCAAATTGGATGAAACTAATTTTATTAGAAAGAGAACTCTCATATCTTTCCATTGATATATAGTATCTTACCCAGATCATTGTGTATGAGGAGTTATGATCATTTGAAGTGGACCCAAAAGTTCACTTTTGGTAGGCTGAAGTAGATCGACCATAACTTTTTGCTCCAATAGACAAATTGGATGAAACCAATTGGAAAGAGGGCTCGTATAGCTTTCCGTTGATATATAGTAGATCACCCAGATTATTATTTACAAGGAGTTATGATCATTTAAATTTAGAAAAAAAATACGCCAGGCCTTAGTACTTTTTCCTGCACATTTTACTGTTCACTACTATTCACGGTTCGATCGGAATGTTCATAACTCGTCGCTCGGGTGTACGTTTTGGATGATCCACATATCATTGGAAATTTTATTCAATACTCTACGTAATGGTGGGTCATAATATAAGACATTCCACAAAAAAATTTATAATTTATTCTAGAAGATAGAACCCAACACGTTTACGCACTAAATTTTAACAAAAAAATTTTTGGGGTATTACATCATCCCCCCCTTGGAAACATTCATCCTCGAATGATGCTAGACATGCCAAGATTAGATAGGGAATAGAGCATACAGCTTAAACCATTCGTTTGACTCATCACCACATCGTTTCTCACTCCGAATGCAACATAGAATGCATAAATTCAAGAAACTACAGCTGAACACATAATAAATGACAGCTGAACTGCTGCAACTTTTATTAAAAGTGCATGATTTAAGAAATAACGGTAACTTTGGTTTGATCGGAGTTTGCAAAAAATAGGTGCGGGTACTTGTAATACCCTGGGAACTTTTTCGTTGAAATTTTATGCATAAACGTGTTGGGTTAATCTTCTAGAATGAATTATAAATTTTTCGTATGGAATGTCTTAGATTATGACCCATCATTTCATAGAGTATCAAATAATCCTTCCAAAGATATGTGGATCATCCAAAACGGACACCCGAGCGATGAGTTATGAACATTCCGATTGAACCGTGAATAGTAGTGAATAGTAAAACGTGCAGGAAAAAGTACTGAGGCCTGACGTATTTTTACTCCAACTTTAAACAATTATAACTCCTTGTACATAATGATCTAGTGATCTACTATATATCAACAGAAAGCTCTGCGAGTTCTCTTTCCAATTAATTTTCTTTCATCCAATTTGTCTATCGGAGCAAAACGTTATGGTCGATCTACTTCAGCCTATCAAAAGCAAATTTTTGGATCAACTTCAAACAATCATAAATCCTCGTACACAATGATCTGGGTGAGATACTATATATCAACAGAAATATATGAGAGTCTTCTTTCTAA
>NC_061122.1:25841458-25852229 GCF_002878395.1 Capsicum annuum
TAAAGCCTATTAGAAGCATTATATGTTATATTTCATCAAATTCCCTCAAAAAGTAAACCCTAAACTCCTACATCCAACTTCAAGAACCTCCAAAGTTCACCATTAATTCTACAAATTTATTCAAGATTCCAAGTTCCTAGTTCAAGAACTTCAAGAACCTCCAAAGTTCACCATTAATTCTACAAATTTATTCAAGATTCTAAGTTCCTAGTTCAAAAACTCTAAGAACCATCATTCAAAGGCATGATTAACATCTCAAAAATGAGTATCGATCTAAAGTTCATCATTCAAGGTATGTGGAGTTTTTCAACAAAAACTCTCTTTCGTTTTTGTGCCCAAAAGTAATTTTCTTTACAAAGGCATGATTTTTATTTGACTTTTACGAATTTGAAGCATGAACCCATATCTTATGATGAATATTATGAAACCTTGAAGTTTATGATTTTGAAAGATGAATTTACATGTGTGGAGATTTAAAGCATGAATCTTGAACGATATTTATCATGATTTTGATATTTGGATCATGAATCCCCATTGGAAATTATGTTTTTTTGAGAAAGTGTGTGTCATAAGCACTTTGATGTTGAATATTTGAGATATTTTGAATGATTTGACCTTTTGGTCTTAATGGAGTTGTTTTGAACTCGAGTGTGAAAGAAATCCACTGATTTTGATAGATGGGAAGCATGATGGCTCCCGATGTATATTTATATATTACTGAAATTATTTTATTGTGGATTGTCTTTGAATGATCTGAGCTAAGTCCGGGAGAAATCTTTAGCACCGAGTGGGAGGTATAAAGCGACCTTACTTTCCTAGAACTACGTGCCCCCGTAGGAGTGAGCCTGAGGCTAATTTATATAGTGATCACTAGTTTGTGTGGATTTGATATCGATAGTCCTACTCCGATGGCAAGGATAGGACGGCTCTCCCCAATGTGGGTTGTACATTGGACTCCATGTAGCTCACATGGTTTATGTCGGTTATAGGATCTCCCAGCGTGTGTGTGTTTCCTTCTGTCTATGGTGAACGGTGAAGTGATTTGAAAGTGGAATTGTCAAAGTTACTCTTTCCAAAGATTTAAATGGTATTTACATTATGAGAATTGATATTCTTGATGAACTAAAAGTGATTGACAAATTATATGATGAATCACATGTGTTATTATACTTATTTCATCTTCTGATGATTATGATGATTTTCTTCGGGCTATGTGAGTCTTTCATACATCCTGCATATTTCTTATAAATATTTATGATGATGATGTTTATAAAACTGCATACACCCCCATATACTCGGTTCCTTTCCACGGTACTGACCCACATCTTCGGATGTGGGCTGCATTTTCTCAGAATGTAGGTTCAGGTGCTCAGTTCTAAGTTCGACAGTGATTCTTTGGGCACGCTATTCTACATCCTCTGTTGTTGTGAGTCCTCATGTTCCGAGGACGTGATGTCTGATGTTGGTTTCACGGAATTATTTACATTTGATAACTGAGTATGAATCAGTTGGGGCATGTCTCAATGGCTCGCTGGTTTTATTGATTTTCTTAGAGGCTTGTCAGACTAGTATAGATGTTGGGAGTTGACTAATAAGTCATACTTTGCTATCTTTCTGAAATTCTCTTATTCTTGGATTTACTCTGTTGATATTTGAGGGTTATTTATGGAAACCTCGTTGATTTGTGTTTAACTGGATGAAAATGGCTCAAAGGGTTATCTTGGGGCTTTTCGTAGCCTCAAGCACCGTGTGACGCTTCGGGACTCATTTTTCGAGGCGTTACAGTACTTGGATCGCATATCTGCCTCAGCTTCCCTAGTTGCACCCTCAACAGATTGGTTTTGCCATAACACCTTGACCAAGGGAACTTCTTTGTTCCTTAGTCTTCGGACACTGAAATCAAGAATCTCAATAGGAATCTCATCAAAAGAAATATTTTCTTGAATGTTAGCACTCACAGAGGAATCCACTACCACAGCATCGCTAATATGCTTTCTAAGCATGGAGACATGGAATATTGGATGAATAGAGGACAACTCGGAAGGCAACTCAACCTCATAAGCTACCTTACCAACACAGCTAAGAATTTTGTAAGGACTAACATAACGGGGACTAAGCTTTCCCTTCTTTCCAAATCTCTTCACCCCCCCCCCTCCCCCCCCCCCCCTCATGGGTGAAATTTTCAGATACACTAGGTCACCAACTTCAAACTCAAGGTCTCTCCTTCTAACATCCGCATATGACTTCTGATAACTCTGTGCAGTTTTCAACCTTTCCCTAATCAACTTAACTTTTTCCATAGCCTCAAATAGCAAATCAGGACCACTCACAGCCGCTTCACCCACATCGAACCAACCTATGGGTGATCTACACTTCCTCCCATATAAGGCTTCAAACGGAGCCATGCCAATACTAGAGTGGAAACTATTATTGTAAGCAAACTATATCAACGATAAGTGATCATCCCAACTTCCCTTAAAGTCAAGTGCACAAGCTCTCAAGATATCCTCTAAGGTCTGGATGGTCCGCTCAGCCTGAACATCGGTCTGCGGATGAAAAGCAGACCTCAAAAGCACTTTGGTACCAAGACCCTTCTAAAAAGCTTTCCAAAATTGCAAAGTGAACTGACTACCCCAATCCGAAATGATAGACAAGGGAACTCCATGCAGTTTGACTAGCTCTCGGATATACAATCTAGCGTAATCCTCAGCAGTATATGAAGTATGAACAGGCAAGAAATGAGCAGACTTAGTCAACCTATCAACCACAACCCAAATGGAATCATGATGGTGTCGTAAAGGAGGTAAACCAATCATGAAGTCCATATTTATCTCTTCCCACTTCCAGGTGGGAATACTAAACTCTTGCATCATACCACCAGGTCGTTGGTGTTCAACCTTAACCTATTGGCATGTTGCACACTTAGTTACAAACGCTTCTATATCTTTCTTCATGCCACTCCACCAATAGATTTCCCGCAAGTCTCGGTACATCTTGGTGACACTAGGACGAATAGAATATCGCACCCCATGCGCTTCAGCCATAATCCTCTGTCTCAGATCATCAACATTCGGGACACACAATCTACCCTGTAATCTCAACACACCATCTCCTCCTTGGGAGAAAACCTCTACTTTTTGGTCCTTGACTGACTCCTTCAATCTGACCAAACTAACATCTAAGTATTGCTTTTCCTTCACTTCCGAAACCAAGGAGGATTTGGAACTACTTTGAACCCCTATACTACCTTCAGTAGAGTCAAACAACTTAAACCTCAATCTAGCCAAACAATGTACATCACAAGCCAACTCTTTCTTACCTTCTACCACATGCGAAATACTACCCATGGGCACTCTACTTAGGGCATCCGCCACAATATTGGCCTTGCCCGGATGGTACAGCACACTCATATTATAGTCCTTTAACAATTCTAACCATCATATCTGCCTAAGATTCAATTCTCTCTGGGTAAACACATACTGCAGACTCTTATGATCAGTAAAAACATCAACATGGACACTATACAAATAGTGTCTCCAGATTTTCAAAGCAAACACAACAACAGCCAACTCAAGGTCATGGGTGGGGTAATTTTTCTCATGGGGTTTCAACTATCTAGAAGCATAAGCTATCACCTTACCCTTCTGTATCAATACGTAACCCAACCCAACTCTCGAAGTATTACAGTACACCACGAAACCATCAACACCATCAAGCAAAGTCAAAATAGGGGCTGAAGTGAGTCGAGTCTTCAACTCCTGAAAACTCTTCTCACAAGATTCGAACCACAAGAACTTCACTTTCTTTTGGGTCAACCGAGTCATAGGAGACGCTATGAGGAGAAACCCTCAACAAAACAGCAGTAATATCCAGCTAAACCCAAGAAACTTCGAATATCAGTCGGAGAAATAGGTCTAGGCCAATTTCTAATAGCTTCGGTCTTTTGGGGATCAACTCTAATACCCTCGAAAGAAATCATATGACCTAGAAAAGCAACTGACCTTAGCCAAAACTCACACTTATTGAACTTGGCAAACAACTTGTGATCTCTAAGGGTTTACAAAACAGTTCGGACATGATCAGAATGTTCATCCTCACTACGGGAGTACACCAGTATATCATTGATGAACACTATGACAAATATATCTAAATATGGTCTGAACACTCGATTCATGAGGTCCATGAAAGCTTCTGGGGTATTATTTAACCCAAAAAACATAACAAAAAACTCAAAATGGCCATAACGAGTTCGGAAAGCGATTTTCGGGATGTCACACTCCCTAACTTTGAGTTGATGATAGTCGGAACGAAGGTCTATCTTTGAGAAATAACTTGCACCTTGCAATTGGTCAAACAAATCACCTATTCTCCGAAGGGGGTACTTATTTTTTACAGTGACTTTATTCAATTAGAGGTAATCAATGCACATACGCAAAGAGCCATCTTTCTTTCTCACAAACAACACAAGAGCAACCCAAGGAGAAACACTAGGCCTTATGAAACCCTTATCTAGTAGATCTTTGAGTTGCTCTTTTAGCTCCTTAAGTTCTGCAGGGGCCATACGGTAAAGAGGAATAGAAATGGACTGAGTATCAGGAAGAAGATCCATCCCGAACTCTATCTCTCTATCAGGAGGTATCCCTGGGAGATCATCCGAAAAGACATCAGAAAACTCATTGACGACGTTAACAGACTGGAGAGTTGAAGTCTCAGACTTAGTGTCTTTGACTCTAACTAAATGGTAAATACACCCCTTGGAAATAAGCTTTCTAGCTTTGAGGTAAGAGATAAAATGACTCTTGGGTAACACAGAATTCCCAGACCACTCAAACACGAATGCACTCGAAAACTAAAACTTGAACACTCGGGTTGGACAATCAATAGAGGCATAAGAAGAATACAGCCAGTCCATACCCAAAATCACATCAAAATCTACCATGTCTAACTCAATCAAATCAGCCATCAAGACTCTATAAAGAATGGTAACAGGACACTTTTTATACACTTTCTGGCAAACAATCGAATTACCCACTGGGGTAGAAAGTAGGATAGGCTCAGGAATAATCTCAGGACTTATTTCAAAATTCACAGCAATCAAAGGTGTAACATATAAGAAATTGGATCCAGGATCAAACAAAGCATACACATCAAACTGAAATATACGAAGCATAGCAGTAAAAATATTGAGAGAGTCCTCCTATTCGTGGCAGGATGGTAAAGCATAGAATATATTCTGGCACTACCCGCCAGCATTGCTAGAAGAGG
Organism: Capsicum annuum; assembly: GCF_002878395.1. Lineage (NCBI taxonomy): Eukaryota > Viridiplantae > Streptophyta > Magnoliopsida > Solanales > Solanaceae > Capsicum > Capsicum annuum. The sequence continues at coordinate 25,846,724 of NC_061122.1, forward strand.
TGTCATGAGCTGGGGCTGGGCGAGTCGCTGGAACTGGAGCACTAACAGTCTAAGTCTGGGTCTGAAGGCGATAGTCACGACGCCCTTGTCCATCCTGTGGACAATCTCTAACTCTGTGACCCATGTCACCACATCGGAAACAACCCCTCTTCTCACCCCAACACTCACCCGAATAAATCTTACCACACTTAAGACACAGGGGATGATTTGGCTTACTACCAGCACTGTACTGGGACCTGGATGCATATGACCTGCTACCTTGCTCCTGCCTACCTCTAGGTACGGGAGCACTAGCAGATGACGGGGCTGGCATAGATGAATGATCCTGATACTGAGGGTGACTCCCTCTCTACGATCTAGTCTGACCTTATTCGTGCTGCTCGTACCTAGCTCTCTTATTCCCTCCCATTCTATCTCTCTCCTTAATCTTGTCTGGCTCAATCTATTGGGCATGAGTCATCAGCCTAGAAAGATCCATCTCACTATTCAGCATAGCAGACCTACACTTCTTAACCACATAACTAGACACTCCAGTCACAAACTTACTCATACTAGCCCAATTATCAGCCACTAAGTCAGGAGCTACTTGGCCAACTGATTGAACTTTAGACAGTACTCCCTAACAGTCATAGAGCCCTGTCATAGGTTCATAAACTCTTCCACCTTCGCCTCCTTCATCTCCAAAGGGAAAAACTTATCCAGGAATGCATCCTGGAACTCTTGCCAAGTTGTAGGGACAGCTCTTTCACCTCTACCTTTCCTCTAAGAAACAACCCAGTCATAAGCAAGTTCTTTCAACCTATACACAGCCAACTCTACACTATATTCCTCAGATACATGCATCACCTAGGTAATCTTCTGCACCTCCTCTAAAAACAACCGTGGATCCTCATTGGACTTGGACCCATAGAATTCTGGCGGATTCATCCACATGAAGTCATGAATCCTGGCAGCAGCTGAATCACCTCCCTGCTGCTGTAGAGCTGGGGCAGGGTTGGCCTGAACATTTGCAGTAACATCTTGGGCTAGCGCTTGAAAGGCTGCCCAAAATTCAGCATGAGATACGTTTTCATTCAATGGGTCAGCAGGTTAAGGTTGCTGACCATCATTATTTCTTCTCGCTTGACATGGAGGCATATTTTTGAAAGAGGAGAGCACGAATCAATAACAGAGAGAGAGACTTTAAGAACAATAGACTTCTAAAAGAAAGAATCACACTTTTTCCTAAAACGTCTTGTAGCCTCTTGCTCATAGATGTGGTGCACTACACACCGATGATCAAGACTCTACTTAACGTGGCTTGTCAGACTCCCTAGGACACCTTAAAACCTTAGGCTCTGATACCAAGTTTGAAACGCCCTAAAAAATGGGTCCCAGAGCATCACACGGTGCTTGAGGCTACGAGTAGCCCCAAGCTAACCCTTTGAGCCATTTTCATTCAATTCAACACAAATCAATGGGGTTTCCATAAATAACCCTCAAATATCAACAGAGTAATCATCATCCAAGAATAAAAGATTTTTAGAAAGATAACAAAATATGACTTATTAGTCAACTCCCAACATCTATACTAGTCTGACAAGCCTCTAAGAAAATCAATAAAACCAGCGAGCCATTGATACATGCCCCAACTGAGGGAATGTGATGAAATATAACATATAATGCTTCTAATAGGCTTTAATATAGGGTTTGGACAGATTTTGGGTGAGGGGGGATGACCAAAACGCCCCTAAAAATTAAATAATTCTCGAATCTGTCCTTTGGTGGACTGTTTTGATAGTCTGAAGTAGATCAACCATAACGGTTTACTCTGATATCCAAATTGGATGAAACCAATTTCATTAGAAAGAGGACTCTCATATATTTCCATTGATATACAGTATCTCACCCAGATCATTGTGTACGAGGAGTTGAGATCATTTGAAGTTGACCCAAAAATTCGCTTTTGATAGGCTGAAGTAGATCAACCATAACTTTTTGCTCCGATAGACAAATTGGATGAAACCAATTTCATTGGAAAGAGGACTCGCAAAGATTTCCGTTGATATATAGTAGATCACCCAAATCATTATGTACAAGGATTTATGATCGTTTAAACTTGGAGAAAAAATATGTCAGGCCTCAGTACTTTTTCCTGCACGTTTTACTGTTCACTACTATTCGCGGTTCGATCGGAATGTTCATAACTCGTCGCTCGGGTGTCCGTTTTGGATGATCCACATATCGTTGGAAATATTATTTGATACTCTACGCAATGGTGGGTTATAATCTAAGACATTCCACACAGAAAATTTATAATTCATTCTAGAAGATAGAACCCAACACATTTACGCATAAAATTTCAACGAAAAATTTCCTGGGGTATTACATAGACTCCCTAGGATACTTGAACCTAGGAGCTCTGATACCAAGTTTATCATGCCCCCAAAATGATAATTACATAAAAGAACCATATACGCTCACTCTACAGCTACTTTATGACGTACATGAAGTTATGGGATAATAACGAGTAGGATATTCATTAATATTTACGTATATACATGAGAGAGTTACATTTACAAAATTATACAATACTACATGATGTCCATGAAGCCTCTAGTCAGTTTAACACGCTAAATAAGAAGTGACTAGTTGGCATCAGGCCCGTCATGCCCAACCAGAGACTTGTACAGATAATCAAGATACTAGGCATAGACTTGCTCCAGGGAGAGTTGGAGCTCACCAAAATATCTGCTAAAAACAATAATGGAGTTTAACATGGACGTCTACTATCCTAAGGGTCTGATCCTGCATTAACAAAACATGGTGGGCCTGAGACGTCAATACATAAACAACATGTACTGGTATGAAAGTAGAAAGAACAACAGTTGGACAAATGCAGAAGCTCATATAAGTCAAGTAGTAAAGAGAAAAACGTGTGATCCAACAAGTAACACCTATACAATATGAACTAATAACTTATGCATCAATTTTATTAGCATCATATATAATATTTAGACAAACGTTCATTGTAATATAGAATCTATACTTTGTCTAGGTGATGTACTTATCCTATAAGTCATACAAATGATTATAAGATGGCCTTTCGAAGGCAATCTAAGCAAGTATAAAGCATATGTTGCCCACAAACTCATTGCTATGATCCTATATTTGTAACTGTAATCACAGTCTGTATCCAGGTATGCCCCTCTCAGGGGCCCACTATGGGGGTCTGCTCGCAGGCCATATGTGTCATATATCGGCTCGAGTTAGGGGAAACCAATGCATGACATTTCAGCTGACTCCAAATACAAATGATGCCACAAAGGTGGGTACGCCCAAGGGTTGGGCTCGCTATAGTGGTCTGGTCTCTATCCTGTGCAAAGAATCACGTCGAGTGATATGCCAAGCCAAACCTATGTACCTTCCCATCATTAATGTTTATCAAATAATGCCTTGAAGGCCTATGACATATGAGTTATAGTAATGATCGTCCAGATAACCTATATAAATACAACTATGCCATTATCATTTACTTTTACTCCTAATGTGTGGTATCCATATATATACTGTGGCCTAAAGGCTTCAAGTATAGAAAATTATGATGTTATGATAAATCATGGAAATTTAACATAAATAGGGAAAGATAGATGCTTATAAGCTTGATGGTAGAACGAGGGAATGTTATGTAAGGCAATATAGAGATTCCATTTCCATTTTTCATAATAATTATACTAACATCAAATGGTAAGGAGCACAAGACATGGTGCCTTAGCGGTGAGGGAAGGTTTAGCTTTACATACCTTAGTGCTTAGCTAGGTAGGATAGTATTTCATGTCCCCAAATGACACTACACACGGGAGTATAGCTTTTATATTTTCAACTACGAAGTTCTGCTATCCAAAAGACAATCCACTAACTGCACGGATAACATATGTGTCCATTAGTAACTCATAGGAACATCTAACAGTTTAGTTCCATATTCATCGATCATACCCGAAATCAACCGGATTCTTTAATAAGCATTCCAAATGAATCCTTTAACTTTTCAACTTATACAGTTCCATGTTAAACCACTCAATTTATAGAAATCCCCAAAATATTCTCTTTTATCAAAACTTTCCCCTTTCCTCATGAACCCATTTCAAAGATTAGAGCAAAGATTCAAACTAAATAACCTGAATTAAATATTTATAGACAAATTCAAGAAAGGAATAGAGAATTTACCTCTTGAAATTCAACTTTCTTTCTTTTTTTAAAATTCTTTAACTTATGTGCTCTGTGTGGTCAAAGGGATCCTTCCACTGCTTATAATCTCTTCTTGATAATCCCAACTAAATTGTCCTTGATGATAAGAAAAATAAAGAAAGAAGAAACAAAGAGGGAAAGAAATAGAGAGCAGCCGCCTTAATTTCTTGTTTTCTGGAGGTCATTTCCAGTGAAATAAGAAAAATGATCTCCCCTCTCCCCTTTTCTTAAATCCAACTAGTACAGCATGTGTATAGGTTTTCCCTTTTGCTTTTATTTTATTTTGATCACGTATTAGTACTTAACATGACTTTCCCAAAGACACAAAATTTCCTTCTCCCCTTTTTTATTGCTTCACTTTATCACCTACTACTAGTAACCATATAAATTATATACACTACAGTCGTGCATATATGTATGCACTATAATTTTTCATAAAATATGTACGTCACGTAACTCTTTAGAAATTTAGCGTCGCGCTTGCTTAAAGTATTAAATTTGGATTCATAAAAAAAATTCTAAGGTGCTACATAATTGGACTATGCAAGAGTGTTGGAAAGTTTAATGTATATCATAAATTGGACTTGATCAGATATACCATGTTCTGTTAGTAAATTAAGTCAATATATGAGTAATCCCAATCAACCTTATTGGATTACAATGAAAAGATTTTTGGGGTATCTAAAAGTGGTAATTGAAGAACATAGTGATGCAAATTTAATCATCAGATCAACTAAAGTAAATCAATGATTGGATATGTATTTACTCTTGGTGGAGGAGCAGTCTCTTGAAAATCGCCCAAACAAATATATATCCCTCGTTCTATCATAAAATCTAAATTTATTAATTTAAAAAACACCGGTAAAGAACCTGAAAAGCTCTGAAATTTCTCAAAGACATTCCTTATTAGCCCAAACTTTTGACACCAACATACATACACTGTGATAGTCAAGCTGCAATAAGTAGGGAAGAGAGCATGATGTATAATGATAAATCTCATCATATAATAAAAATACATAATACTGTTAAAGAACTACTCTCAAGTAAAATTATCGTGATTTACTATGTGAAGTCAAAAAATAATATATCTGATCCACTTATAAAAGGACTAACTAGAGAGGAGATTGAGAGTCTATCAAATATAATGAGTTCAAGGCCTAGGATAAGTCATCACAACGTTAATTCTAATTGGCGAACTGGAGATCCCAAGATTTAGGTTCAAGGAGATAGAATAAAGTTGTGACTAACAATCCAACATTGTCAATTAACTCAACTTATT
>NC_061122.1:25855229-25863517 GCF_002878395.1 Capsicum annuum
CCACAGTTTCAGTTTTAGAATCAGTCTTAGTAAAGGAACTCAGCTCAATAGTAGAGAGTAAGAACTGTCAGATACAGTCAGTCGTTATGATTATCAACAGACTCAGAGATCACTCGCTACATAGGACTGGTCTCAGATTCAGTTAATCAGCTTTAATATCATTAGATTCAGAGATCACCCGCTAGATAGGACTGATCTCAGATTAAGTCAAATCATATTAATTATCAGTATATATAGAGATCACCCGCTAGATAAGACTGATCTTAGATTTTAGTTGAGCATTCCCATTATCATTAAGTTTAAGAGGTCACCCGCTAGAGAGGACTGATCTCAACTCCAGTACTCAGTTATCAATATCAGAAGATTCAGTTATTCAGTATCTCAGTATTAGTAGTGAGTTCAGATATCAGTAAAACAGTATCCGAGTATCAGTATTCAGAGTCACGATGATTTCAGTTATGGTTTATGCATTTATGCATATGTCCTCATTCAGTATTCTCATGTTATTCAGTTAATCTATGTTCATGGATAAGCCCTTGCATTTAGCCTTACCTCATCTAGCATACCAGTAAATTCAAAGTACTGGCATATACTTTTCTCTTGTGCTATGGTGTCTTATACCATAGGTTCAGAAGCACGAGATCCAAAGCACCCTTAGCAATCCAGACTCAGTCAGCAGCAGTAGATGTAGAAGTGAGTCATCTTCATTCGAGGATGATCATTATTTTATTATGGCATTAAACTCAGTTTATTTTCAGTAGACGGAGTTAGTTGGGGACATGTCCCATCAACTCCACAGTTCAGACAGTTAGAGGTTTTTCACCTTGTGGTTCCGCTATAGAACTTTAACTGAGGCCACATCCTTGGTCCGTAATCGACGAACCTGCCTATCCAATATCTCAATCGAGATCTCTTCATAAGACAGAGAATTTGAGATACCCAATCTTCTAAAGGAACAACCGAAGAAGGATCATTAATGCACTTTCTCAACATAGAGACGTGAAATATCGGATGAATGGAGCTCAAATTAGAAGGCAACTCCAGTTTATAAGCCATATTACCAACCCTCTACAAAATTGCATAAGGACCAACAAATCGAGGATTGAGCTTTCCCTTCTTTCCAAATCGCATTACTCCCTTCATAGGAGATACCTTTAGGAACACCTTATCCCCAACCTCAAACTTCAAGTTTCTATACCTTAATCTGCATAGGACTTTGGGGACTTTGGGCAGCCATAAGCCGATCCTGAATCACCTGTACCTTTTTGATAACCTGATAAACCAAACTCGGACCGAACATATCCGCCTCACTAAGCTCAAACCAACCAATAGAAGATCTACACCTCCTTCCATACAATGACTCAAAAGGGGCCATACCAATGCTAGAATGATAGTTATTATTGTAAGCAAACTCTACCAAAGGTGGATACTCAACCCAATTTCCACCATAATCAATCACGCGTGCCTGAAGCATATCTTCCAACATTTGAATGGTCCTCTCTACTTGCCCATCCATCTGTGGATGAAAAGTAGTACTCAAACTAACCTTAGTCCCCAATCACTTCTGGAAAGACTTCCAGAAGTGAGATGAATATTGCATACCACGATCAGAGATAATCAAAATAGGTATACAGTATTCATCTCACTTCTGGCAGTCTTTCTTCACAATATTATAAAGATACAACTGCACATAATCCTCAATCGAAAAGATAGTCCTCACAAGCAAAAAGTGAGCGGACTTTGTCATCCTATCCACGATGACCCAAATTGAATCAAATTTATTCCGGGACCAAGGAAGATCGGTAACAAAATACATATTAATCACCTCTCATTTCCATTTGGGTAAATCAATTTCTTGATATAACCCACTAGGCCTCATGTACTCAACTGTAACTTATTGACACACCATGCATTTAGTCATAAAATCAGCCACATTCCTCTTCATACCACTCCACCAATAAAACTCCTTGAGATCATGATACATTTTTGTCGAACTGGGATGAACAACATAGCGCGATTCATGCGCCTCTGGCAAAATCCTTTTTCGTAAACTGTCGATATTAGGAACACACAATCTCCCTTGGTACGGTAAAGTACCATCACCACTGATCTCAAAGACCATCACCTTTTGCACACTAACATCACTCTTGATTTTCATCAAGACAGGATCTAGCACTTGCTTCTCCTTAATCTCTACATAAGAGACGACCAAACTACTTCCTATACCATCACACCACCATTATTGGAGTCCAAGAAATGAACTCCAAGATTAGCCAAATAGTGAATATCCTTCACCAATTCCCATTTTTCTTTATCTGCATGAGCTAAACTCTCTATGGAAAACCTGCTAAGAGCATCATCAACCATGTTAGCTTTACCTAGGTGATAGTGAAAACTCATATCATAGTCCTTGAAAAGCTCTAACTATCTTCTCTGCCTGAGGTTTAGCTTATTTTGAGTGAATACATGAGGTAGACTCTTATGACCAGAAAAGATGTCCACGTGCACTCCATACATATAATGTTGCCAGATTTTTAAAGTAAAGACCACCGCAAGAAGCTCTAAGTCATGAGTAGAATAGTTTCTTTTATGTATCTTCAATTTCCTGGAAGCATAGGCACTCACTTTCCCATACTACATCAAAACACAACCAAGCCCCACCCGAGATGCATCAGAATAAACCACAAAGCGCTTATTGCCTTCATGCAATGTGAAAACTGGAGATGAAATTATCTTATCCTTAAGCTTCTCAAAACTCCCCTCACAAGCATCCAACCAAGAAAACTTTACTTTCTTCTGAGTCAACTTAGTCAGTGGTGCAGCTATCCTCGAGACTACAAACCGCCTATAGTATCTAACCAAACCCAAGAAGCTCTGAATATCAGTTGGAATTATGGTTACCTTTTTTGGATCCACCATGATCCCCTCACCAGAAATAATATGACCCAAGAAAGTCATAGAGTTCAATCAAAACTCACACTTGGAGAGCTTGGCATATAAAAACTGCTCCTTCAAGATCTGCAATACCACACAAAGGTAATTAGCATGATCTACCTTACTTCTAGAATACTCCAGGATGTCATCAATGAACACAATGACAAAAAAAATCCAAAAACTGCCTGAAAACCTTATTCATTAAATACATAAATATTGCTGAGGCATTAGTCAAGCCAAAAAAAATTACCAAGAATTTGAAGTGCCCATAAGGAGTACAAAAAGCCGTCTTAGGGATATCTACCTCCCTAATCTTAAGCTAGTGATACCTAGACTGAAGATCTATCTTAGAAAAAAAATTGGCACCTTGCAACTGATCAAACAAGTCATCTATCCTTGGAAGAGGATACTTGTTCTTAATCGTTACCTTATTCAACTATCGATTGTCAATGTACATCCGAAGGGAACCATCCTTCTTGCGTACGAATAATATTGGTGCACCCCATGGGGATATACTAGGATGAATAAACCCCTTATCTAGAAGATCCTTAAGTTGTTCCTTGAGTTCCCTCAACTCAGTCGGAGCCATTCTATAAGGAGGAGTAGATATTAGACGAGTGTCCAAAACCAAATCAATACCAAACTCGATTTTTCTATCCAAAGAAACACCAGGAAGATCATCCGAAAAGACCTCAGAAAACTCATTTACCACCGGAACCAAATGTAAAGAAGGACCTTAGAATCTTTAACCCGTACCAAATGATAGAGACACCCTTTGGAGATTAATCTCCGAGCTCTAAGATAAGAAATAAACCTTCCCCTAGGAGCTAGGGAAACACCCTCCCACTTTATAATCGGTTCACCAGGGAACCTAAAAACAACCTTACAATTCTAATAATCTAAGGACGTGTAAAAAGAATGTAACCAATCCATTCCCAGAATGACAACAAAATATATTATATCAAATCTACTAAAGTTTGCCTACTACCAACAGATACCACATACCCCTTATAAACTCTTTTAGAAATAACTGAGTCACCTATCAAGGTAGAAATAGAAAAAGAATCTGAAATAACCTCTGAATCAAAATTGAAACACATAACCAAAAAAGAGGTCACATAAGAGAGAGTGGACCTCAGATCAAGGAAACAATACACGTCAAGAGAAAAGAGTTGTAACATACCAGTAATGACAACATGTGATGCCTTAGATTCTTGTTGAGATGTAATAGAATATAACCTATTTTGACCTGTGCCATTACTAGAAGCAGGAGCTGACATTGAAGCAGCACCACTAGGTGCAGGAGCAGAAGATAAAGCAACCGGAGCATTATCTGCTCCTGAAGCACCCTTACCAACCAGACAGTTTCTAAACATATGGTCTGGTTGACCACATTTGAAACATTTGTCTCTCCACTTATCACAAAATCCTCGATGAAGACGACCATAGAACCATCAATAAGGGCATAAAGAAGTCGACTGAGCCCCAATCACTTGAAATTGGGCACCCCATCCAAAACAATTATCACCACCGTGCTAATGCTTATCACCTGACTGCTTCGGGTAAGGAGCACTAGTATTAGAGAAAAAACTAGAACTCCCCCACTTCTTCTTTTGCCATTTACCGCCACCCTGACCACACTGCTCAGAGAACCTATTTCTCTTATCCTACCTTTCCCCAAAATCTACTTGTTTTCTATTTTCCTCCTCCACCTATTGCAAATGAACAACCACCTCAAAATATCCATATCTTTGATCAGCAATGCAGTCTATCTTTCAAGGATCAAATCTTGAGATAGCCCAAAAGTGAAATTTCTCGTCCTCACCCTCATATCGAACACCAATTCTGGAGCATACCTTGACAACTGATGAAATGTCAAGGCATATTCTTTGAAAGACATTTTTTCTTGCTTAAGATTCACAAATTTCTCCATCTTCTCTTTTCTTAGCTCCTAAGGAAAAACCAATCCAGAAAAGCATTTGAGAAAGTCTCCCATAAGGATAACTCCTCAATATAACCTTCATCCTTATCTCACTCCTCATACTACTAGTACACAACATCTTTAAGCTGATAAGCTGAAAAATTTACCCCTTCCATATTCGTAGTTTGCATCACCTAGAATATTTTCTCTATTTCATCCAAGAAACCCCATGGATCCTCCTCTACCTTCACACTAGTAAAAGTAGGAGGATTCATCTTCATAAACTGGCCAACCCTTATGTCCTTAACAGATGAAACACCAAATGCATCCCGCTCAGCCTGAGCAGCAACTAACTGAGCAATGACATGAATCGATTGATGAAATTCTGCATTCATTATATCATCCTGAAGGGCCTAAGAAGGACTGGAAGGAACCAGAGAAACTTCATCCCAATCAGGGATAAGACCACTAGACCAAGTATGGACTGCAAATGTAGGGCGTACCCCATCAACATCATCACTTGACAGAAGAGTTTCATTATATTCTAGATCATCGAGGCATGATCTAGAAAGAGAACAAACAAGGATTAGAGAAGATTTCAGGACTTAAAATCCAAGCTTGAGAATAGAATACCAAGAAAGTGAAACATTCCTAAATGCCTTGTAGCCTCTCTCTTATGAGTATGGAGTGCTACACACCCTTAAAAAAGACTCTACTCGATTCGACTTTGTGGACTCCCAATTGTCATGAACCTAAAGCTCTGATACCAACTTTACACTACCCAAACCAGGGTCTTATCATAATAAGCATCCCAAGTCCAACCAGGATCGGATACCACCCCCATTCAGATAAATTTCAAATGTATAACAAGATAGTGTTATTGTATGATCCAAAACTTCAGGATAGGTCTATGATCATGACCATCCAAATGAGTCCAACCGTCTGATGCCAACCAACAACTGTAACCAAACCTAACCATAATCTAAAACCATAACCATATGAGATCTAATATAATTATATAATCCCAAAATAAAATAGGATGGAACAATCATAAAGTCAGACCAATGGTATGAGCCCCAATACCAATGCTAATACCAACACTGACACCTATACCATTCCCGTCCATTTCAACCCATAGCAGTACAATAAAATCCTCTAGCTAAAACAAACCAATATTCGGTTTAGACATCCCCTCAACCATAGCCAAAATCAATGCATAGAAAATAACCAAAGTATATGAGAATATCTATAACATGAAATGGAGCCTTCTAGAAAGATAAAGGTTCACCACTTTAATTCAAAAGTTAATCCCGAAGTTCCATCACTATGCAGGAGGAGTAGAATGGCCGGTTCCTGCATTGCATAGGGATACAACTGCCCAAAGATGGGGTAGCAGGTGAATGCTAGCATGAAATTAGGATAAGGATAAAATAATGTCATCCAATAAAACCAAGTAAGCCAACCCTATGCATACAAACCACACACACACACACACATACACACACACACACACACATATATATATATATATATATAACCATGCTAGGAAAGAATATTGGATTTAGCATGTATTTAAAATCATTAACTTGGGTATGTATAGTTTAACCATCCTAAAACCATCCATGGGATATATGTGTCCAATGTAATCTCTTAAATGAGCCTCGATGCCTGTAGCCGCACGAACCGAAGACACAATAAAAGTAGGTGATTTCCAAGAACCCCTCACTCTCCATGATACATATGTACAGTGTACTTTGAGGATTCCCGTGTACCTCATGAGTATCATATATGGTTGCCATGACCAACCCCTAATGTCGGCAAACATGAGTTTCCAGTGTTCGTCCATTGGACTTTCACCTTCACGGTTAGCTATCACACCCCGCCATTATTACCCAATTAAAACCATTTCTAACCAACCAAACCATTTTTACCTTATTATTAACCAAGGTTATTAATAGTGGTATCGTCATACCGACTATAACTTACAAGTATTGTCCTTAGCCAAACCTTAAAAGGTTAAGGGACTTTTATGTACTCTTTTACCAAGTTAACTTGGGGGAGTCTCATGTACCCCACAAGTGTTTCATTATTATGTTTGCTTAAGGGAGTCCCATGTACCCCACAAGTTGTTCATTAATATCTTTACTTGGGAGATTCCATTGTACCCTATAAGGATGTTCAATTAACCATAACCAGGACCACCAAACCATTCCACTAGCCATTTCAAATCATTTAAACAATTTAGGGTCCCATTACAAAACCATAACATGCAATAGTTCCATTAAAAATTCAATAGTGAAATCATTATCATAATCATTTTATCAAACATGTTGGGGGCATAGTATTTGCAAAATCAAAACCAATTTCCAAGTAACCATTAGCATGAAACCAATTATACAAAAACACCATTAAAATATGTAAAAACATAATTAAAATGTGGGAAAACCATGACCAAGCATTTATAACCAAAACCCCCAATATATATTTGAAAACCCAAAACCATATAACAATTATGCCATGAAAACAATTCACAAAATATGTATTTAGTTGGAACTAACAATGAAGGAAGGAGTACATGCCTTAAATTGAGTAGATGGTGGAGAGAAATCACTAACACAATCCCCAAATTGATCACCTTAGTGAAACCCTAGCCTTCCTTTACCCAAAAGACTTAGAGAGGATTAAAGAGTATTTTCTAAGTGTTAATGAATAGAATAATAGGAAAAATAACTTCCCAAGTGTGATATAATCCATGGGGTATTAATAGGTTAAGTGGGAAAATGTCTAGATTGCCCTCACTTAAATTACGTAAAAATCCCATCATATGGTACAACTACCTATACGAGTAGTATCCTCCAATATGAGTGGTACCCACCACTCGTACCCTAGGCCTCCCCCTTAGACCCAACACTTTCCAATATATGACTCACCCAAACTAAGTCGTACTGAAAGCATACGACCTGTACCCCTGGCAGAATCAAATAAAAAAGATTGAATACTTTCCACTATACGAGTCTATGGTATGACTCGTACCCTAGCTTATGACTCATGGTGAGCCACTTGTACTCAGATCTAACTTAATTTACCAAGTCTAAGATTAAGTAAAGGAAAAACCCAAACCAAATGACTCGTATCCACCGATACGACTCATATCCACCTAGTTGTATCCATCCTAGAGATAAATCTAACCCACCAACCAACACTGGTTAGCATATGACCAAATCCATGTGAACTGTACCCTAACATACAACTAGTACCCCTTAGATGTATCTTGTCTAACAAACAAAAATTCAGGAAATTTTCTAAGGGTCAAAAACCAAGGTGTTATACCATCGTCCCCCAATATTAAAATTCCTAATCAAACTTATTATCCTCAAATTTGTACTATTATGGTACAATGTTGTGAAATTTTGATTTTTTGTGGGAAAATTCC